>NC_020491.1:19526188-19528720 GCF_000184155.1 Fragaria vesca subsp. vesca
TGTAGTAGGAAATCATCTCAGACGACATATTGTTTATGTGAAGGCTGAACTTTTTACCTCTAACTACAAAATACTATCGAATAAAGTAGTTTATAACTACGGCTATTTTAGGAAGTATGTAGTCGATATGTCACATAAACTACAGTTTTGTGTTGTTTGCTTGACCTTCCAACGACACATGACTATAGTTATATCTGTTGACATATGACAGACTTATGTAGTTGAATACCATTACAAACGACATAAGTTCTCCTTTAGGCTTCAATCTTAATCACTTCAGACGATAGATTTTTAAAAAATTATGTCGTATGACTCTATGTCACACGACAGTTAATAACTGTCGTCTAACATGCTTAGAGACGGCAGCCACTTAAGCTACACATTTCTAAGCTGTCAAACGACAGTTATCAACTGTCGTCTGAAGCCTTTTCTGACCTAGTGCTTCCATAGAGGAGGGAAGCCTCAGCCTTTCCGTTCGTTTTGGTGCCACCACCGCTAGGGTTAACAGGCCGTGCACCTAGTTTCTCTCGAGAGAAGGGAGAGCGTAGCATATTTTTTATTAAATTATAATAGAAAAAAAACATTAAGTTGTACGTACTTGTATCGTAAATTTGCTACTATAGTGGGCTTAAAAGATTTATAATGAGTTGGATAATATGGATATTTAATTATTGTTTCCTAGCCTCTAGCGGCATAGTCTCGTCTTAATAAGTGGGAGGTTGTGAGTTAGACTCACGAAAGACTAGTTGTAGCATTTGATTTATATACTAATAAAAAAATTAATTATTTCAATATTGTTTCTAAAGTAAGAAAATTTGGGCACAACTAAAATAAGAAATCAGTTCAGTGTCCTTATATGACTTTCTAGCAAAGTACTTTGAACTGTCAAAATTCGATAATTTGACACTGTATGAAAACTACAACATAATTATTCATAATATACTAGCTAAATGAAGTACGTGATGAAAATCAACTGTGTACCGTATATAGTTTGGTGCATCTAACTAAAAACAAAATATATTATATATTTATGACTGAAATACTTCGACATTTCTCAAGATAGAAAGACTTAGAAGTTTTCGTGATATCAACAATACGAGAAATTTTTTAATGCAACCGTAGCACCACCTGTCATAGTACAGTGGTTCTACGCCCCAATAGCAAGCTTACACGTGGTCGTTTTTTTACAATGTCAGTCAAGGGTTAATAAACAATGTTGTAAAATCAGACAACCACAGAAAAAAGAAAACGTCAGTCTCCCGTTAACTATCGTCAGTTAATCTCATCACCCATGTAAAACTCTCGTAAAGACTGCAAAGACTACCATCGTAGAAAAAGACTGCAGAGTCTGCAACTTGTCAGTTTGCTACAGTTGCTACAAAGATTGTGACTTCTTCTCTCTCCAATAGCACGTGAATATGGCTGACAATGATGATGATAAAGGTATTCAACTCTTCTTCTTTTCTTCTTTCTTTGTCTTTTAGGGATTGAGTGGCTTCTGTGGTTTATTGTTTATTAACAACCATGTTGCTTCACAATATAATCTGTACCGAAAGAAACTAGCTACTAATTCTACATGCCAATTATGCGGCCAAGGCGATGAAACTTTTGAACATATTCTTTTGCTATGCCCTTGGGCGACATTTGTGTGGTTCGGGTCTCCTTTGGGGCTTAGGATCAACAAGCAAAGCATAATCCATTTTGGCGATTGGTTTTTGAACACATTTCACTCCATCAGTTTTGCAAGTATAAGAGAAAAGTTTCTTTCCCTGGGCAGTGTTTTGTGCTGGCATATTTGGAATACTCGATGCCGCTTTCTTTTTTATGGTGCCTCTCTGTCTCCGGTGAGCTCTATAGCAGCTGCTTGTCGAATGCACTCGGAGATATTGGCTACCAACAGAAGGCCTCCGGCAGAGCCACCAGATCCTGGCTCTAATCTGCCCTCTCTAGTTCACTGGAAGCCACCGGAGACTGGAATTCTCACAATCAATTGTGATGCTGGATGGAGTCCAAACCTGCATGCAAGACTTGGTACTATTATCAGGGATCATAGATGTAATTTTGTGGGTGGAGCAGCTAAAGCCATCTCCTGCTTATCTTCCGATCAAGCCGAAGCTGAAGCTGTCATTCTTGGCCTTGACCTTGCAAAAGAATTGGGGCTACAACATGTTATTGTTGAATTTGACAATAAGACACTTATGGGGGATCTTATGGGTTTCAAGTCAAGCTGCTGGTCTACTTATCTAATCATAGAGAGGATTCGGAATCTGGGCAGATGCATTCTTGACTGTCGATGGCGATGGATCCCACGTAACGCGAACAATGCAGCACACACGGCTGCTTCGCTGGCCATTGAGGCGGTGGACCTTCTCCGGTGGGCGGCTCAGCCACCACTGCCTGTTCTTGCCGCTTTGATTTCGGATGGACTGACAGCAACAGGGATCGGCTGATGGTGTTGACTGTTTTGTTGAGTTTCTGGTTTCTTTTTCTTGTCTTTGAGATTAGATGAAGCTTTTAACTCTCTATTTTCTT
>NC_020491.1:19528740-19558263 GCF_000184155.1 Fragaria vesca subsp. vesca
TGATCATGATGTAGGTCTGTCACTCAGTAATTTCTTTTCTCCTCTCTTGTGGTCAAAGCTGATCTCCATCTTTTTCTTCTTTTTTACAGATATTACTTTGCTAGATAAAATTTTGATCAATCACAATGAAAGCCAATAAATTGCATGGACTATAATGGGCACGAACTAGCTCCTAAGAATCCGCTAGTTATCTTCAAGCAGAAGTTTGAGGTACTTATGCAGGATGGGGATTCATGAATATAGTTGCAGGCTCCATTCAAAGGGAGAAACAACAAAGGCATGATTTTGGGTGAATAGATGAAGGCAGGGATTTGTCTGACCTTATAACGTACTCAAATTTTAACAAAGATTTGAAGTTAATATATTTGATATAGAAGCAAAAAAAATTGAGAATCTGTACAGGTCAATATGTGCATGAATGGTATTGTACCTCTATATGTCTGTGATAGGGCTTTTGTACTCTTATCTATTGTATAGGTGCTATGTTATGACAAAATGGCCAATAAGAAAGATGATAGAGATGAAATATAATAGGTTTGGTCAAATACTAAACCCAAACAGTCGAAAGTCATTAAAATATCAAACAAATGGGTCTTTAACATAACCAAAACTCATTTCAATTGAGTATTATCCAACAAAATAAAAATGCCATAATCTCTAAAAAGTATTTCCCAAACTGCTCCTGTCGGATGTTTCTCCCGTATCAAAAGTCTTCTTCTTTTAAGTATCATAGCAAATGCATATTAAGACTGCAGCCGCACATTCCATTTTACTTGTGTGCGCAAGAACTTATATCATTGGACTTTTTTTCCTCTATCAGATAGTTGCTCGTAACTATTTGAATAAAATTCCTACATGACAAAGTATTTTTGTTAACAATAAGTAAATAAAAAAATTCAATTTGTCGTACTAAGATAATATCATTCATATTCATACCTGGCTCTGTTGAGGAATTTGACTAATCAAATTGGTAGCAATCCTGGGGGAGGAATTCTGTTACCAAAATAAATATATATGAAGTGTGATAACAAAGAACATGAATAATACTTTAATGATAAAGGTATGACCTATACCTGATTCAATTGTGTGAAATAGATATCGGCTTGATGCATATTTGCATATGTTAAATTGTGTTGAGAAGCAGTGGCGGAGCCAGGATAAAAACTCCACCTGGGCTAATTGTAACACACGAAAAATTTTGCTTGACGGCGTGAGAAATTTCGCTAATTGTAACACACGAAAAATGTCTATCTTCTATTTATAAAAACAAGTAAACATCCTAAACATATTAAGCACAGTAGCTATTTTGAACATGAACATCAAAGTAGGTCAGTAGCTATTTTGAAAGTGATTACATGAAACTAAATCATCCAAGAACCACCTGTACCCTATATTTAAACCATATGAAATCAGCTCATCAACAAAACTAAAAACTAAAAGAGATCATCCTAAACTAAATAATAGTGTAAAGCAAATGTTGGCCTGATAAATGAGCATAAGGACGACTCCAAAGATCACTCTAATGCTTTAAAATCTATGATCCATCACACTGAAAATCACTACAAAACACGAATTCTAATATTCTCCGTTAACTTTGAAAATCAATCAATATGCTCCCTGGACTTTCAGTCTCCATTAACTAAACCCTCAAGATAAAAAAGAAGTTCTGCAACATCTGTTATGTGTTAAAACTAAAAACTCAACAAGCATCAATACATCTAGCTACAACAAATATGTTTTTGGCTCAGCTTTCGCGAAGAGCTCCAATAGCACTTTCAGATCCACAATACCTATGTAGACAATTCAAAAGAAACTAACGAATAATCCGCCTCATCACCGAACAATTTCCACTTTTGAGACTACAAACTTCTGGAAACAATATATGTTGCACAGACAACACAAAGCACCTAATCAATTATTCTACCACTGTGCAGCTTATAGCTCAAGAATTGAAAACACTAAAGCATAGACAATGCTGTAGACCCTAGATTCACCTAGTCTAAGTAGCAGTACATATTTCAAAATTTATAGTACTGTAAATCATAACCATAAAATAGTTAAGAAGCTTGATAGAAGCTGAAGAAGACGAAGGCTTCCTTACTAGAGTGGGGACTGGGGAGACGGGATCCGGGATCCGGGCGACGGGCAACGGCGGGAGCCGAGAGGGATAATCTCTCGGCGATGGGTGACTATATTTGGGTGATACGTCTGAGAGATTAAGAATTTGAGAGCAACTACGAATTGAGAGGAACGAGTGATGAGAAATCTAGGGTAGACGCGCTCAAAACGACGACGTCTCTGTATTTTTTTATTTATTAATTTTTATATAGGAGATGGTATTTTTTTCTGGGCTTCAATCTCACCTGGGCTCCAGCCCAGTCTGTTGAGAAGACACAAAAGTAGGATTCTAACATATAAAACAATTAACAATATGTATAAGGCCATATTCTAAAAGAAGTATAAAATAAATAAAACACACAGCATTCACTTGACTACGATTTGGCTTACCTGATTATATAGAGTGTAAGGAGCATAAACATTAGTTGTCGGAAAGCTCATAGCTGAAAATTGCTGCAAATAATAAACAAGAATGTGATCATGAAGCAAAGAGATTGAAAATAGTTAAATTAAAATAATCATTTAACGAAAATTGTACCTGGTTAATAGGATATGTTCCACTCGATGCTCCAAATTGGTGAAGTGAGCCTGAATTATGGACTACATGCAATGATGCATGTGAGGGCGCTCCATTGTTTGGAGGCTTTATTTTTCCTACATAACATAATAAGAAAACAGAAAACTATAAATTAGAAAAATAGATCAGATAATGCACAAGCATCACAAAACATGGTTACAATGCTACACTTACCAGAACCTCTACCTTTCGGTGCTATTTTATTTTGCTTCTTCTCTATTGTTGCTTTCATTCTTTTATTAGTCATGCCTTTCAGCCACACTCCTACTGGATTTAATATTGGTGGTTCATCAAATAAAGTTTCATTCTTGTTACCACCAGCATTAGAAGTATTGACACCGGAACCTTCATTAATTCGTTCATTGACATCTCCCCCAATAGACAACTTCTGCATGTTCTTTTTGATTAAGTCTTGTGCTTCTTTCAATTTTTGCAATACAATGTCACTACCACTAGTTGTCTCTGCTCCCTTACTAATTATACCATAAGCTTTTCGCATCAAAGAATTCCTGCGCAATGTCACAGTGGATTTCTCCTTGACCTGTAGTTCTACATTGTTTTCCTCTACTCCTTTCTTTGTATCTTTTGTCCATCTCTTCAGAATATATTGTGCTGGAATTTGAGTAACATTTTTCACATTTAGCACCCTCAAAGCATGACGACATAACCAACCGTTAGATTCATACATTTGACAACTACAACAGATGGTCATATTCGAATGATTGAATTGGACAATGTACACTCTTTTATGGCCCTCCTCATTAAGTTCAAATTTTTGCAGTGTTCCATCATTTCCAACTTCCTCAATCTTCACTGCCAAGCTAGCAATAAATTCAAACTCAAATATATTGTAAATTTTTCGAGTGTAGACCATACCAGCTTGCTTCTTAATTCCACTACTTTTTGCAGCCCTCGAAGGTATTCCATTATTGCATCGAGAAGTCTTTTCCAATTCACTTGAACGCATTTGTTCTGCTTGTTTGTCATACTGATCCACAAATTCAGTAAGAGTCATTGTCTTAGTAGACATGTTCGTAAACACATTGTTTGTGCTCTCACTTCTCTGTGTAGAGAGTATATCGGCAGAAAATGTATCCTTGTTAAATAGCGCACACTATTTTTCACGAATATCATAGAGTGTCTGGAGCCATGTGCTCTCTTTCTCTGTAAGGTCAAACTTCTCTGTTATTTCAGTCCAAGTAGACTCAAATTCATATTCTGTCACACGTTTAAAAAGAAACTTCTTGAAAAGCTCACTAAATTCAGGATAATGAATGCAATTCAAGTTCTGTACTGCATTCTTTGATATGTGCCACAAGCATAACCAATTACGTGAATCTGGAAAAACCTTCTCGATGGCATTTGCCATTGCCTGACATCGATCAGTGAATATAGTTTTTGGCTTTTTACCTTCCATCGCTTGCAAAAATGTCTCAAATAACCAGATAAATGAATCAGTCGTTTCATCTAGCAAAAACGCACACCCAAACAACACATTCTTCCAATGGTGGTTAATGCCAACGAAAGGAGCACAAATCATGTTATATTTATTGGTTCTGTACGTAGTATCAAATACTACTACGTCGCCAAAGCATTCAAAGTCGGTTTTCGACTTTCCATCTCTCCAGAAAAAGTTTGTCATCTGATTTTCTTGATCCACTTGCACGGTGTAGAAAAACATTGGATCTTCAATTTGCTTTTCCTTGAATAAATTTATCAAGCTTTGAGCATCCCTTGCTTTAAGCATGATCATTCTCTCCCTGCTTACAAAATTATAGCAATCGGTTTTTGTAAATCCAACATTTTGAGGTCCCCCAACTTCTTCTGATAAATATGAATATGTATTAACAGTACTCATGCCTGCGCTTTTCATTGTTCTAATCACCCCTTTATGATCTTTTTCAACTTTTCGATTACAGCGCAAAAATTGTCTTTCTTTGGTGTTGCAAGCCTATGGTTGTGTTCAGAAACAAAAAAAGTCACTTTCCATAAATTATTATCTTGCAATCCAAATCGAATTTTTGCTGGGCAACCAATTCTGGTGTCAAGCCTGTAAGTCTGGTTCTTTTCTGAAGGATCACTGTCTAGCTTAAAACCTTCTTTTGAACAACAATAATTCACTTGCCTCACAACATTGTTGATTTTCCTCTTCTTGTGAACCTTATTCTAACACCATACTTGAAATAGAGATCGTATGCTTCCTCCTCACTATTCACAATTACTCCATACAAGTTTTCTTCAGTGCTAGCTTGACGGTTCACAACCATAGGATGTCCATCCAAATCAGATATCCTGCTATCTTCATCATCATCTTCTATTTGAATTACTGTAAGCATATGACAAAAGACAAATAAAGAAGCTGCTCTAAACTCTAAAGAAGCTGCTCGGCCACATAGTGTATATATATAGGTACTAATGCTATGCTGGGACTTCTCGATTATCAAGTTCTAATGACCTAATAAAGCCTTTATGCATAAGGACAGACCTACATCATGATCAGTTAATCCATCGCCATGAAAAGGGCGACTCATCTAATCGAATAAACTATTAGAGCTTATCTTTCCAATTTTAATAAACTTGTGATAAACTCATAAAACAAGCAACATGATTGTTAATAAACAATAAACCACAGAAGCCACTCAATCCCTAAAAGACAAAGAAAGAAGAAAAGAAGAAGAGTTGAATACCTTTATCATCATCATTGTCAGCCATATTCACGTGCTATTGGAGAGAGAAGAAGTCACAGTCTTTGTAGCAACTGTAGCAAACTGACAAGTTGCAGACTCTGCAATCTTTTCTTCGATGGTAGTCTTTGTTGTCTTTACAAGGGTTTTATGGGTGATGAGATTAACTGACGATAGTTAACGGGAGACTGACGTTTTCTTTTTTGCTGTGGTTTTCTGATTTTACAACATTGTTTATTAACTCTTGTCTGACATGTAAAAAAAGACCGTGTGTAAGCTTGCGGGCGTAGTACCATTGTACTGTGACAGGTGCTACGGTTGCATTCAAAAATTTCTCCAACAATACCCATTAGTCTCTACCAATTAATGTAGTGTTTTAATGTAAAAAAAAAATTAAATAAATCAGTACCAATTAGGTAATATTGTATTTATTATTGCAAGTAATAGGATTTTTTTTTTTGAGAAAGAATTTTTTTTATTACTATTGTAATGGCAGAAAACTAAGACTGGAATTTCGCCACGCACTATGAAAAATTTCTCCACTTCCCGAGCCATAACTATGAAATCTTCAAATAATTACCATGCGGGGGTGCCATGAAGCAAGAACTAGAGCTTTTTCTTCCTACACTCAACAATCATACTGATAATTATACAATAAAGTAGCAATCAAAAGGGTGCCACCCTTTGACCCTATACTAGCTCCGCGTATGCTTTGTAGTTATGTTTACTTCCTTATTTATACACATGGTTGTTATGTAATTAAGCTGAATATCAATAGGTTGACAGCTAGCTTCAAAACAAATATACGAGGCTTAAATGTTTCCTTCTCTCATATCATTCAATCCAAATAAAATTGTAACATATATTTATTGCTAACAGATGCGAATTGCAAACCAAAATTAGCAAATATCTTTATAATACCAGATGCAAAAGAAGAAAATCTAACCAAATTTTTTGACCCGCTCGCTCACTCAGATCTCATTTTGGCAAAATCTAAGGAGTCCAAATTTGCACATCGCCATATATTCATTAGTTACCCAATACAGAAAATAATATCAAACATCAATATCCACCTACGACATATATGCAAATACATTCTTACTGGTGATTCAAGTATATATATAGAACACACCAACAAAGGTAGACAACAAATATACAAATAGCTAGTCCATTCTTCTGGTTTGCTGTGTCTGCTCTTACAGTGTTGAAGTGTTATTTGGGCAAGGTAATGTACAATTTTGGATTCTTATATGCATTATATTTATGTATTAACTTATTTCATTAGTTTCAGACTGGAGATTTCACTGGTATGTAAATATATATATGCACATTGCTTCATATTTTCTTCATTTTCTATGGATTAATAAAATTTTCTTGATTTTGCGTTCATTTACTTGTTGTTTTCTTGTCTGCTTAGTACTCATATTCATACCAATAAACACAGTCTATTGTCATTAGTGATAAATGTTCTGGGTGAAGCTGTAATTGTCAAAGGTGTTTTGAAATCGGCAGCAGTAAGATATATGATATCCTTAAAACAAATAAGATTGTACCGCACACCCTTCCTGACAAATCACAATAAAATTAAAACAAAGTGCAAAAATCTAACCAAGCAAGTCAAATTTCAATATAAAAAAAATTATTTTAGAATTCAAGAGATATACAAAATTTAATACTAGCCGTTGAGTTTAAATACTAGCCGTTGAGTTTAACCTCAAATTCAATAAGTGAGAGATCCGAGTTTGACTCATTGAGGAACGGTTAAATTTTAATTACATCTTGTCTTGTATCTAATCAGATTAATGAAAAAATCAATCTTGTTTGTTTTATAGATCTTTTGAAATGAAAATATAATGCGCGCGGCCTACAATGAAAAATCACCTTAAAAAAACTATTAACGGAAAGAACAAAATCCTCTTTAAAAAGAAAACAAAAAACCAAAAACTATACAGTACCTAAAAACATAAAAAATAAAAAACACAAAAAAAGAAGAAGAAGAAGGTGATGGATCCTTGGGCTTTAGATAAAAAAACACTTCTTGTAATGAGTGAACTATTCTTGTTACCACCAATTGGGCCTTTTATCGGGTAATTTCTTCTTATTCGGTTTTGGTTCAATCCAGGCTCAAAGCCCAGTGTAGTGTTTTCCTCCCTGAAGACTTTAAAAAGCCCGCCATTTCATTTTGCTTGGGACAGAGAAATAAATATATCATTATACGGTGCGTATGATTGAAATCATTAGCATGTATCGGTTCCCCATAAAAAATAAATATATCATTTTTGGCTCTAAATATTACTTTCAAAGAAGAACTTATCAAAGTTATACACGATTACAATCGTTTTCAAATGACATTTCTTATGAATTCGGGTATTATAAACCAAGTTTGTTACTAAAAACTCAGGTTTACCTCTTGGATTCCCATATTCAAATTTAGGGTTCTGGACAGTTCCAACTTCCAAATACCTAACAGTTTTCTTTGAAGAATTTCAGACAGTTCCAAATACCTATATAATGGCATCAGTGTAAGACAAATAGTCCATGCATCGTGCATAGCCCTCTTGACACGTTGCACACCTTTTAGTTTCACGGACTCGAAGACTCCTCCATTCCTTGCTTCCTTTTCGTGATTGTTTACCAGTAAAGCTATGTCATATCCTAACTCCATATAAAAACCCTAAAACCCTTCCCTGTCATCTTCCTGCAGATAAGATTCTTGTGCAGCGCAGTGGGTTCTCTTAGTTTTCTTTAATCTCGTTTTGGCTTCAGCAGTGGGTTAGTTAACGAACTCTCTCTGCAGCTTTAGTAAAGAAACAAAGACCTCCGAACCACGAAATGATAGAGACTTGGAATAATATTGTTTTGGGATGCATGTCAAAGTGCTTCTGGGTTTTGTTGTGGACTGTTTATGGAACTATTTGGTGACCTAGATATGCAGAAGTACATGGCGTGGGATTGGGATTCTCTTGTTGTTTAACTAACTAATTGAAAACAGTGATGATGATTTGTGAAAGAATTTAAGAAGGCCTAAAAGTGTCGTAGAAGGTTTAGCATAAACGGTAACATATATTAACTACTAACATATGCCATTGGGTGTACAATGACACAAAACGATTGTAGAAAGAGTTGAAAGAGATAGATATATAGGGTGGAAAAGAAACATAACTACGAAATGAAGTGTTGGTCAATCTAGCTAGGTTGTCAAGGTAGGGTGAGTAGCATATTGTCAATTTTTCTTAATATAAGTAGCAAGAAAGATGACGGTATAATATTTCGTGATTTTTTTAAATAAAATAGTGATAAATTGTTCGATGAAATGTCTCAAAGACTAGAGTCACTTACTTTGACTAACCGAAAAACTTACTTTGACTTACTTTTTGGTTAGTGCAACCTAAGTCACTTTGCCTTGCATGCGTCTCTATCCCACCAGACTACTTAATTGTGACCATCTTCTCATGTAGTCTTTGTTCCACCGCATACACAAGCAATGATTAAACAAAATGCTGGGGCTTTGGTTCCATACTTCCTTGTCTTTCTATCATTTAGGGTAACACAGATATGCATGTCAACTTCGAAAGTGCGATAGTGAACTAGCCCGCCCTATGCTTGAGGGAACCCAATTATATCCCACTAGCAAAATAATCTATACTCGCATGCTACATTTGCATCCCAATATATATGGATTCTTTCAACTTTTGAAAGCCTAGCTTGTTCCCAGAGATGATATTAGAAAATAGAAGACCTTCTAAATGGGGGAGCCATTATACATGAAAAAAAGAGGCAAGAAAAAAGGTAGTGGTTCAAAGAAAAGTGTGTTCAGAGATCAATGTCACGGGAGGGAGCTCGAAACTTAGGAATGTGTATGTGGCTCCCATGTTCAGTATAGTTTGGAGTCACATGATGAGGGGAGGGGAGCTAGCTAGATGGATTCTCTATCTAGATTTGTTCTTCTTCGATGTGCATATATAGCACTGATATTATCACTCCCATTGGAATAATTATTTTCCATGGTATATGTGGTAAAAAACTTTTATTGGCCTTTGGTCCCAAATTAACTAGTAACTTAGGAAGGTGGGTAGACAAGCAAGTCTTGTATAGGGTTTACCTCAATCTCTGGTTAGGGTAGTCTAATATAAAGAGTCACATTATTGATTACTAAACTTCTTAAAGCAAGGTATTACCCTAACCACTCTTTTTGGGATGCTCAACTTGGTACCTCACCTAGTTTTTCATGGAGAAGTATTTTGCAAAGTAGACCGGTTCTGAAAGCCGAAGTTAAATGGAGAATTGGAGAGGGCACTCGTGTTAACACCTGAGATGATAATTAGATTCCAAATTTCCAGCCATACCACTTGTAGAAGCCACGAGATTGTGTTTATGAATTAGTATCAGACCTCATTGATCATAACACTAGAGACTGGAATCATGTTGTTGTTTAATGTATTTTCCCTCCTGCAGTAGCTAACAAGTTCTTTGTATCCCTCTTAGTCACATAGTCATGTCTGACAAGATTATGTGGATGCCAGGAAAAAAAATAAGGATTTTACTCTGCCAAAACATCATACTAGATTGCTAGAAGTGTGGTTTTTTTAGTATCTTCCTCAACTGCCAATTTCTATAAACAGTTATGGGATAGAATCTGGCAAGCTCAAGTGCCAGATAAGGTTAAATTTGTGTATGGCGTGCATGTAATGATTTGTTACCCACAAGAGCTCAACTCAGCCATAAAGGATAGAATGGTGATTTAAGATGTGTATTGTGTCTGCATCAATATAAAGACAGCTCTCATCTCTTCTGTCAATGCCCAACTGCAGCTGCAATACTTCAAGCTCCTCCTTTCAATCTCAGGAACTACTTACTACCTCACATGATGTTCAAGGAATGGATGATAGGAAATGCTATCAATATGGGAAGAATGTTGTTTGAAAAATTAATGATGGCTATCTAGTCACTTAAACTCATAACAAACTGAAAAAGTAGAGTCGTTCTACATTTCTCAAGTTAGAGGTGTACATCCAATCTATGAAAACTTTGGTCATTTCATGATTTTAGAGTGTAAATTACGAACTTGTGATGAGTGTTTTTTAAACGGTAGTGTCAAAATTCCTCATAAACCCTAGCTATCATGGATTAGTATGGTTAAGATTTCTTTTAACTCCTATTATGAGGTTAAAAACGTGTTTACGAAGCTATTAAGAAGGGTACATGCCTAGACGTTAAACAATGTACGAGGGTAACAATTAAAAGATTGGATGATAAACTACCCTGGTATTCTTCAACCGAGGGAAACGTAAAAGAAAAATTACGAATAAAACTAGCTATGAGTTGGAAACCTAAGATTGAAGGACTTGTTAGGTATAGAGTACAAGAAATTGCTTTAACAAGGTAGAGTTTGTAGCATTATATTCCGAGGTCTAGTGTGAAACCGAGGGCAGTGGTTTTCTGGTTATTTTTGGTTACAATATCTGCCCAAGTTGAATTCAAGCTTTCTTAGATTAGCTCCATAGTGGATTTAAAACTGAAAGCAGCCAAAGACATAACCAATGACCAACTCCCCAAATGGTTTAAAGATTCAATTCAAAGATTGGTGAATCAAGTATGGTTTTCTGGTCATGCTAATTGCTTTTTGGGGGATCCCTTTGTAAACTTCATGTAAACGCAGAATGATTTAGGGATCAAAGAATGTCCACATTACAATGTGTATATGAACATAGCATATGTAGTTAACACTTTCCCACCACTCCCGATCAAGGCCTTTTAATGAGTTGGTTCAAGCTACCCACTATATTATGTGGTATGGGGGGGCGCGGTCCTAAATTTAGGATTTTATGGAGTGGGTAGATTAGATCAAGATCATCAATAAGATGATGTTGTTGGTGATTTTCACTAACATACTTTGTACATTTTTTTTAATTTTCTTTCAAAATTATTGCACATGATTCATTCGTCTAGTTTCTCTAACTTGATCACATTTTGCTGAGTTGAGTAATTGTTCACTACGTATGTCCTTATTGAAAGTTAGGCAAAAACCCCACTGCCATCTTTATTTACCAGTTCTAAGTTAGAAATTGAACCTATTGAAGCCCCTTAATACCAAATATATACCCTACAATATTTCACTTTGAAATTTCAATACGGGTACGCGGCTTCAAACTATTTGTCAAAATTTGGTATAACAGCACAAACATCTCTGAAAAATTACTCCCAAATCCATACATTTCAACCCTTTTAGTTTGTTAACTTATTCTTCAAAATATTGTCAAAGTTTGGCCCAAAATTGTCAAAAATTTCAGTTCACCTTCTCCTTGCCAATGTCATATTTCTGCTGGACAAAATTACCCTCTTCACTTATTACATAACCCAAAATTCAACAAGGTGATTACAGGGATATTAGGAACATAATATATAATTCAACAATGTAACACCATAGAGGAAGCAGAGAAATCAAGCTGCAGTTATAACTTGTATAAATATATGTCTGCACGTTTTAGAAGCCTTAAGGATCCAAAAAGGAATTTTATTGATGATCATAGAAAGTACACATTTGTAATAATATTTACTCTGTTTCTTTGTCCCCCTCTTTAAGCTTTCTTTTGCCTCCAAAAATTCAAGACCCTTTACAGGGAAACTTAAGGTATATTTAGCCATTTTCTTTGGGAGCTTTGGCTGCTGGTGTTTCAATGAAGTAATCCATATACCATGTTAATTATATTGATTTTTCAAATGCATGTTCTTTCTCTATACTTCATATGAACCTGAAGGAGCTTTTGTTCTGAATTTTCAGGGTGGACAAAAATGGAGAAGATGAGGCAATGGGGTTGGCTTCTGGGGTCATTTGCAGCAATGCTTCTTCTGGTTTTGTTCTTGGCTCGTGATGGAAGTTACGACGAGACGACAAACCCAGTAAGGTTAGTCCTCTGCTCTATTTCTTCTCCTTTCATACTTCCTCTGTTTCCCTCTGTTTCTGTCTTTCTTTTATCTCATGGTGATCGGTGACGCAAAGCACGAGAAGAAAGAGAGAGAGAGAGAGAGAGAGAGAGAGCATTGTGTCTTTAATGGTGAAGTGAAAATGTCTGTTACTTTGGCCTGGAGCAATAATCTCCTCTAATCACCGTGACTGGCACATTGGTGGGGCGAGTGCACCTTGGTGCGTAGAATCTACTACCGAGTTCTATAACTGTTGGAATTGGAAGAAGCAGGGTAGTAGTAATGAGCAGAGTCCCTCTCAATTAATTACATTTACTGGTGTTATTTTAGATATTTGATTTCCTATGATCTTGATAGCTGAGAATATAATGCATGCTTTGAAATTTATAAATAATTTCTGTGGTGCTTTTAGTTTTTACTAGGTCTTCAGGTCTTCATCAGCACATTCTTGTTCTTATTCAAGCTATCATTGCACCCATCCCTCTTGTTTTTTTCTGTCTCGTGAAGCATAACTTTTAGGAGTTTGTAATTGTCTCTCTCTCTCATGTTGTGTTATTCCTTCCATATTTGCATCTCATAGGTTTGATTTTGCCTTTTACTCTCTTGCACTCTTCCCAGAGGTCACGGTTAGTACTAACCAATTCACATGACAACATATGAGTAATTGTTGAAGACATGGATGAAAGAATGCTTCAATGATTTAAGCTGTATCATAATTTTGACATTTGATAACATAACAGAAGCATTTTTCGTCTTTTCGACGTATGTAGCATGTTGAATCAACTGAATGATATTTTGATTGCAGACGATCACTGAGAAGCATAATTCCTTGGCAACAACATGGTGTCAGTTTAACAGCAAAGAACCGCAATAGAGTAATTTCTTGTTTCTACCCCAGTATCAAAATTGCTGTTTAACTAATAAGTTAAACAGCTATAACTTCCACAGCTAAAATTTCAGCAGCATATATGAGTTGGATCAGAACCATGCGTTCTCCATATTGATCAGCTATATAATTTGTGGTTTACACTTTTATAGGTTGTTTTGGATAATGGCATTGTCAAACTCATTTTCTCTAATCCGGAGGGAAACGTTATTGGAATACAATACAAAGGCCTTGACATACTTGAAATGGGGAATGAAGAAGATAATAGAGGGTAAGTACACTAGCTCCTTGATTATGGACGTCGTCTCTTAACAGTTGCGGGCAATTTGTTTGATGAAATGCTCCAAAAGTTGAGCAATGCAACACCGAGACTATTTGGAAGCATATACTTATCATTCCAATTTTACTAAGAAATTCAAGTTTTTCTTTGACATATATGAAACTTGCTGCAGGTACTGGGATTTGGTCTGGAAAAAGAATACAACTGACAAGTAAGCATTCAATTAATCCTTTTACTTCTTCACCTGTAATACATTAGAACAATGTATTTACTTAGTTTTAGCCAGGAACTTATTTACATGATTCATGTGCAGACTACAAGCAACAAAATTTAAGGTGATTACCGCGAGGCCAGACCAAGCAGAAATTTCTTTCCTAAGAACATATGATGTTTCCCTTGGTAACGGCACGAACATAATTCCCTTGACCGTAGACAAAAGGTGTGGTCACAATTCTGGATCTAATTTACAACACAGAATATGTAGAGTACAGTTTACCTTAGCTATACTTGGTTCCAGGTACATATTGCGGAGGGGTGCTTCTGGTTTCTATGCATATGGAATATTCGAACGCCTTGAAGGGTGGCCGGGAGTTCAGGATATGGATCAAATTAGAATGGTTTTCAAGCTTGAACAAGCCAAGTAAGTAGAAACTGCAAAAGTATCGATCCGGTGATCTTCATTTTTAGAGTTTGACACAGGGAGCATGTAAAAACTGCTTGTGAACTGAAACTCATTTACAGTTCTTGTGATTTACCATTTCTTGTTATCAATGGTCAGATTTGATTATATGGCGTTATCAGACACTAGGCAAAGAATGATGCCAACAGCAGCGGACCGTGGTAATGGTGAGCAACTTGCGTATAAGGAAGCTGTTCTTTTGACAGATCCAAGCAATCCTGAGTTTAGAGGAGAGGTAGATGACAAGTACCAGTACTCAATCGAGGACAAAGATAACAAAGTTCATGGTTGGATTAGTACTGATGAATCTGTGGGATTCTGGATGATCACACCCAGTGATGAATTTCGAACAGGAGGCCCCTTTAAGCAGGACCTCACCTCCCATGTTGGCCCAACTACCCTCTCGGTAAGTACCACTACCAAGCAAACTTGTCTAGCTAGTTTCTTTCATCATGTTCCCTTACGATTCTTATCCAATTCATTTGCTAAATGCCTAAATCTGAGATTTGCTAATATGCACATTGATACAGATGTTTGTTAGTACTCATTACGCTGGGAAGGATCTTGGGATCAAATTCGAAGAAGGTGAGGCATGGAAAAAGGTTTTTGGACCCGTCTTTGTGTATCTTAACTCGGCTCCAAGCTCAAAGAATTCTACCAGTATACTTTGGAATAATGCTAAACAGCAGGTAATTATAAGTTAATAACACATTCATGTTTAATTTCTATTACAGCGCAGTCCAGCTAAACTGTCCGGTATCATTTGGTCTAGTAACATTATTAATCTTGTTGTTGTGTATAGTAAGTTGTTACGTAATAAAAAATAATAATTCGACTAAACTAGTGACCTTAAAAATTCTTATCAGCTGTTTAAAGAAGTCGAGATCTGGCCGTATAATTTCACTCAATCCGAGGACTTTCCTTCTTCTGATCAAAGGGGATCGGTTTCCGGCCAGTTACAAATACATGATCGGTATGTAACTCATATATCATACACGGTGCATTTGCGCTCATATCCAAGTTCGGTTCTCAATCAAATTTATTTAATTAGCGCGTAAATTAATCTACATACGATAACAAAAGCGTTTGTATTTTTAGGTACATCAATGAGAGCCTTCTCCCAGCAAGTTCTGGCTATGTAGGATTGGCTGCACCAGGAGAAGTGGGATCATGGCAAAGGGAAAACAAAGTAAGTTCTCCAATTGATATTGTCCATATCATGCCTAAAAGCATCAAAAGAAAAAGGTATAATATACTTGAAATCATCAAGGTGAATACATTATAAATTTCTTTCTTTTATATATTGAATTGTCAGGGTTATCAATTTTGGAATCAAGCCGACGAAGAAGGTAGATTCATTCTCAAAGATGTTCGACCCGGAAACTATAGTCTGTATGCATGGGTTCCTGGCGTTGTTGGGGATTACAAATATGAGGCTGATATTACAATTATTCCAGGTAATTAAGTGATCTTTTTAGCTTCTCCTTCATCTATCTATCTCCTTAATTACCTTCGTATGGATGATCTGAGATTTCTTTATTTATGATATGTTTAATTTTTCCTTCATGGGTTGGTGTTCTTTTTCCTCTGTTCTGGATGTAATTTTATTTTCTTTTTTTATTATTAATAAAATAAAAATAAGGAAACAAGCGGTGGGCTCCTAGAGTGTGGCAGATCCTTCTCCTTTGGGATTTAGGATTGAGGGTGGGACTTGTTTCCCTTACATTATCTACCTCTGAGGGGCTAATATCACCTAATCCTTTAAAAAAAAAGTGATCTTTTTAGCTTAACCTTTTTTTTTTGTATAAAAGAAAAGAAAAACATAATAATGCTGTTACCAGAAAATAATTAGTAATTAAAATCTGTACTTCTGCAGGGTGTAATATCAAACTGGACAATCTTACTTTCGAACCTCCAAGAACTGGTCCTACATTGTGGGAAATTGGCATCCCTGATCGAACTGCTGCCGAATTCTACGTACCAGATCCTTATCCGACTCTTTTGAACAATCTATACAACCACATACCCTCAGAAAAGTAAGTTCTCATGTAACTAACAATCAGTTCATTTTACTATTTAGTGTTAATGTATGAGCTAAATCTCTCATTCTGCTAAAACCAATTGCTTGATGTAAATTGATTTCCATGTACAGCTTCAGGCAGTACGGGTTGTGGGCACGTTATGGAGAGCGATACCCTCATAGTGATCTTGTCTACACTGTAGGTGTCAACAATTACACTGATCACTGGTTCTATGCTCAAGTGACCAAGTACTTCCTTTGTCTGTAATCTTTTTAGTTCTGCAAATATCAAGTTAGTGTAGATACTAATATGCATTGTGCCCTGCAGGATTACTGGAGATGAAACATATGTAGGAACAACGTGGGAAGTTGTATTTGAACTTCATAATGTCACGAATCCAGGAATATATACACTCCAGTTGGCATTGGCCTCGGCACATAGTGCAGAATTGCAGGTACGCAGTAAACTTGTATCAATTTGATATTTCATATCAATTAATAACAAATTTCCGGCTAATTTTTGTTCGTCGGCTTCTAATTAGGTTCGGATTAACAGCCAGAGCGACGAGAGACCTCTTTTCTCAACAAAGTTAATCGGAGGGGACAATGCGATAGCAAGACATGGAATCCATGGTCTGTACTGGTTGTTTAGTGTTGAGATACCGAGCTCGCTACTAAAGGAAGGAAACAACAGCGTGTACCTTTCTCAGACGAGAGGTGGTGAAACTTTCCAAGGAGTCATGTACGACTATATCAGACTTGAAGCACCTTCATCACACACTGACTCACAAGTAGTGATATAGATGTTTCTTAAAAAAAAAGATTGACAATTCCATTATACAGTAGTTAGTCATACCAAAACTAACCACATATTTCTTTTACCATAAAACTGGAACCAGGCAAGAAAATCTGCTCTTCGTAGTGTACACAGTTATGATTGATGGATGAATGCAAAAATTAACTGTTTATGGAAATAATTCGATTTTCATCCAAACATGATTCTGTACAAGAATTTTCATTCTAACACAGTGGGATTAGTACCTTGGAAATTTAAGTAAGTATAACAGTTAGTAGCAATGTTCTAAAAATCGCTAAGCAGTAGAAGAGAGCTAGCGGTGGCAATGAGCCAAGTGCCTGAGCTGATCTTTATATAGCGAAAACCTAAAATTATAGATACATTATAGTTGGTCGAAAACATAACAAAACAAGCATAACGTGTTGATTCTATCAGAAAAATTAAGTATTCAACTCGTCTAGACGCCATTTAACGCCTAAACAGGCATAGGCGGGTGCTTAGAAAGACATTTAGAACACGGATTAGCAGCATATATTATCAACAACCAACCGTCATCATAAGACACCTATATTGTACTTAAGAACCAGCTAGCTATCTTCACATAAACACCATGGACGATCAACTGCGTGCAAACGCTGCTAATTAAGATATATGATTGGCAAAAGCATCTGCAAAAACAACCTCAAGCTCGTTGAAAAAGCTTTTCTTAGAATACTGGCCTCCTCCTCCTACAACTCATACAATTCTGGTACCAACGTCCTTCAGGAGACCTCCTTTTAAGTTTGTTGAAATCGTTCTAATTATTTATGTCTCTCAAACAATTAATAGAAAATACCAAACTACTATTCAAGTCTTATTGTTTTTAAGTATCCGCCAATTCAGATGGGACCCCTCCTCTATTTAAGTTGTAGATGCACCCCCTCCTCTATTTAAGTTGTAGATACACGCAGTTCATATTTTCATCTCTTTTTTTTTTCTTCTAAATAAATACATGTTTTGTTTCTTTTAAATAGAAAAAAGCTTTCTTTAAGGGCTTAGTTATATAAATTAGATCTGCACTTTTTTGAGCCTTCTTAGATATCCAGTACACCTTCGAATAGAGTAACCATCTCTCGCCTTTGTTGTACGTACGTAGTAGCTTTGTTCTCTTTTTTCTTTTTTCTCGTCGTAAACTAAATCACCATCAGCTCTGTGGTGCCATACATTCCAACCTTTCTTCATCACCACCATTTCTAATCTCCGGTAGTAAAGGTATTACAGCAGTCTTGATTGGGTTTTACTCTTTTTAACGTACAAATGCATGATCTACTATAGATAATATTCTACGCTGCTCTCAGGGTTTCACGTTTATGCAGGGTGGTTGGAAATGCAGAAGGCGGGTCGTCGGAGCCTGAAGCATTGGGGTTGGCTTGTTGGGACATTAGCAGCAATGCTTGTTCTGGTTGTTTATCTGGTTGGTGAAAAAAAATACGAGCAGACCACCCCGAAAACCAGTACCCTACTATTAAGGTTTGTCATCTGCTCTCATTCTCCTCCTGCAAGCCTCCCAAAACATTTTTTTTTTTCAAATTGTCGTTCTGGAAACTTCACTGTAAATTTATACGTGATCGACTAGTAGATGTGTGCCTGAACTTATTAACAAAATATTTATGTAATGTTGCAGAAAAATACTTGAGAGATATCCCAGAACACAACGGCAGGACTTGAACATTCTCAAACCTAGTAGCGGGAGAAACTTTGCTAGACCACCATATCCAGGGATCAACATGGTAACAAATAATAGTGGCCGGAGGATCGTCGCGAGAACAGAAAATCCGAGGGTCAGCATGCTAAGGAGTCAGAGCCAGGTAAATGCAGCCCCTCATTTCCCTTTGATTTATGAACTAATAATAATCAATATGCATTATTCAGCTACTTAACATGTAAATATGGATTTAATTTGACCTTAACTCTACAAGCTTCAATTTTTTCATCCATTAACTGTGTGAATGCCCCATCAGATTAGGCTGGATAATGGCTTAGTCCAACTCACAGTTTCTCGTCCCGGCGGAGATGTCATTGGTATAAAATACAAAGGAAGTGACAACTTACTTGAACACAAGAATCTACGAAATAATAGAGGGTAAGCACACTTCCTCCAATCACCACATATATGTATATGCCAATGGTGCCGATCTACTCAAAAACACAATTACCCTAAAGGAAGCAAAATCTTAGAGAAAGGAGACACATCCTCCTAAAATTTCTGAAGTTAAAATAGATTATTGTGGAAGACAAAAGAAACGTTATTTTCAAGGTGTACAATTTTTCCTATATTGTTTCCAAATTGATTGAGGTGTATAAACCATCATGCAGGTACTGGGATGTGGTCTGGAACAAACCGGGAGAGAATTTGCATTATGTTGATAAGTAAATAAATCCTCATCCTTCTCTATATTCCTATAATTGGAAAACAAGTCTACTTGATTTTTGTTATTTACGAATCATGTACATGTGCAGACTACAAGCAACAAAATTTAGAGTTATTATGGCAACGGCAGACCAGGTTGAAATTTCTTTTGTCAAAATATATAATGTTTCCCAGCAGCATAGTGCCCATGTAGTTCCCTTGGATGTTGACAAAAGGTGTGTTCTTAACCCTCTTAATTGGACAACTTAAAACTTTGATGAATTCTCTCAATAACGGTACATTATACATGATTTTTTTGTAGGTACATAATGCGACGCGGTCGTTCAGGGTTCTATGCCTATGCCATATTCGAGTGCCGTGAAGGTTGGCCGGAAATGAAGATGGAACAAATTAGAATGGTTTACAAGCTTCAACATGAGAAGTAAGTAGAAAAAGAGCAAAAATTATTGTGTATATCTCAAAATCAGCTTCTATAACATGGGAACTCACTTGCATGCTATCATGTCACTGCCAGATTTCAGTATATGGTATTATCAGACACTAGGCAAACATTCATGCCAAAAGACAGAGACCGTAAAAACGGTGAGCAACTTGCCTATCCTGAAGCCGTTCGTTTAACCAAACCAAGTAATCGGGCGTTTAAAGGACAGGTTAGCCCTCTATAAATTTCCCTAGAATAATGGAAAACTCTTGCATCATTATAATGCTGCAAGAGTTTTTCTATTAGTTCAGTACTAAAACTACTAATAGGTTCTACATTTTTTTTTCTCAAATAAACTATTCCCTACTGCGAGAACTTCACTTTTCCTAAGTTTTGCGACATGGGATTGGGCTGCAGGTCGATGACAAGTACCAGTACTCAATGGAGGACAAAGATAACAAGGTCCATGGATGGATTTCTATAGACAATTCGTTGGGATTCTGGATGATCACACCCAGTGATGAATTCCGTTCTGCTGGACCCATGAAGCAAGGCCTGACATCCCATGTCGGTCCGACTACCCTCTCGGTAACCATCCGGCTTTGTTTCTCTCATCAATATGTGACACACTGACAGCCACATTCTTATGAGCGATTATGTTCAATCTTAATTTCTTAACTTCATATCACATACAGATGTTTCTGAGTACTCACTATGCTGGGAAGCAAGCTGGGATAGAATTGAAAAGAGGTGAGGCATGGAAAAAGGTTTTCGGGCCTGTCTTTGTGTATCTCAATTCAGCTCCAAGATCAAACAATTCCACCGGTACACTTTGGAATGATGCCAAGGAGCAGGTAATAAGATATCTAAGCTTACATTCTTAAGCAAATTCAATCTTGTTTAACTTCTTATGATCCTTAAAATTATTACTAGATGGCTGAAGAAGTCAAAAGATGGCCATACAATTTCACTCAATCCGAAGACTTTCCTCCTTCAGATCAACGGGGATCAGTTTCTGGCCGATTAATAGTACACGATCGGTGAGCGCGTAACTCGGATATTATAGAGCAGCAGTCCGATTAGTTACTTATCATTTCTTTCTGTGTCATTTTTACATAAAATCACAGAATAGTTATTTTCATAGGTACATGAGTGAGAGCCTTCTTTCGGCAAGTTCTGCTTATATGGGATTAGCTGCACCAGGAGAAGTGGGATCATGGCAAAAGGAAAGCAAGGTTTGTAATTTGTTTCACCAATTTTCTTCAATCCATATAGGTTTTGTGTTTCATGTTGAACAAGCAAGGTTACCTAAGAAGAAAATGTAGTGTGAATTATTGTTTTAATTTTTCTGCTACATTGTTTTTAGGGTTACCAATTCTGGACTCGAGCTGACAAACAAGGTCATTTCCTCATCAAAGATGTTCGACCTGGGAACTATAGTCTGTATGGTTGGGTTCCAGGCATCGTTGGGGATTACAAATATGAGGCTGATATTGAAATCAAACCAGGTATATAACATATCTATGCAATCAGCATGGCTTAAGATTTCAAAGAACATATAAGTGTATTGCTACCACGACAACCAATAGTACTTAATTAGCTAGTTTTCTGATTATATAAAGTTATACACTATGAGCAGGCAGTAAAATCCATTTGGCTAATCTTACTTATGAGCCTCAAAGAAATGGTCCTACCTTGTGGGAAATTGGCATCCCCGATCGAAGTGCAGCTGAGTTCTATGTACCGGATCCATATCCAACTCTCATGAACAAATTGTACAACAACGATCACTCGGACAAGTTAGTTCTCAGATTACCGACCACTTTGTTAAAGGAATGTATATATAGATACGCAGAAACATTGAGCTATTATGCTTAAACTTTGCATTTGCTTAATTTTCTGTAGCAGGTTTAGACAATATGGCTTGTGGAAACGTTATGAAGAACTATACCCCGATCATGATCTTATCTACACCATTGGCGTTAACGATTATCGTCATGATTGGTTCTATGCTCATGTCACCAGGTACTTGCTTTACGTACAATATATATAGGAGTATTTACCACACTATTTTTGTATCTAATGTTCTCTATCTCGCATTTCAGGAGTACCGGAAAGGAAAGGTATGTAGGAACCACCTGGCAAATTCGATTTAAACTCAACAGTGTCATGAGTCAAGGAAATTATACACTCCAATTAGCACTGGCTTCAGCTACTTCTTCAGAAATACAGGTATATATTGTTCTAGATTGATTGCATTATGTGTTTATTATCCCACTTGAACTCTTTCTGTGAAGTCTGAAGACTAAAATGCTTTGCTACTTGTGTTTGCTATGCATGGGATACTAAATAGGTTCGATTTAACGACCCGAGTGTCAAGCAACCTCATTTTTCGACGGGGCTAATAGGAGGGGACAATGCCATAGCAAGACATGGAATTCATGGTTTGTATTGGTTCTTCAGTGTTAATGTACCAAGTTCTCTGCTGCAAGAAGGAACCAATACAATCTATCTTACTCAGTCAAGAGGTGGAGCACCTTTTCGAGGAGTCATGTATGACTATATTAGACTAGAAGGACCTTCCATTAGACATCCAGACACATAAATATTTCTTTCTTCAAAATGCAGGAGTACATGCAGTAGGTAGTAAAACAGAAAAATCAATTAAACCATTTTTCTTTTAGATTTGTTTGTTTGTTTCACAAATAATGGGCAGCAAGAATTGATCAATTCATTTCCTCACTTTGGAAAGAAGAAAGATCAGGTACTAAAGAGATCGACCCGATGAAGTAGGCACATATCGATGGGGTTTTTAACTGTGTGACTGTGTATATTGTGTAATTTTATAGGAAAATACTTGTGTCCGGACTAATATGTATGTGTGCGTCTGGACTCTCTCTTATTTATATATCTTTGTCAATATAAATTGTAATCTTAACCGTTCAAAAGTTGGATTAACCAATAGAGATCACATCTGTAAAAAATCAATGTAAACCAAAATCGTTTACTCAGCCGAATGAATCAAACAAATTGACGGCTAATCATGAGACTGCTAACTTTCACCAGAACTGTCCATTTGTTTAATGCAATTGGCTAAGCAAACAATTTTTGTTTACATTGATTTTTTGCAGAGACGATCTTTATTGGTTAATTCAACTTTTGAATGGTTAAGATTACGATTTACATTGACAAAGATATATGTAAATAAGAGAGAATTGAGCTATTATGCTTAAACTTTGGTAGTGGACATGATGCTACCACTCATCATAAGGTTCGATGTATCCTGAAAGATCTTGGGCTTTCCTACATCAAGATCCATGCATGCAGATATGACTGTGTTCTCTTCTGGGGTAAAGATCTAGAAGGGAATGACCTTGGTGGCCTTGACGCATGTCCGGTATGTCACACTGACAGGTATAAGCTGACTCCTGCAGGTAATAGAAAACCTGTGAAAGTACTTCGGTATTTCCCGTTGAGGGATAGGCTGGAGCGGTTGTACATGTCTTCACACAAGGCCGAATCTATGAAATGGCACGCTGATAGAGAATTGCATGACGAAGATACCCTTATACACCATGCTTGAAGCATATAGACAGGGAGTTTCCTCATTTTACGTCAGAGGTCCGAAATATGAGGCTCAGGCTCTCATCCGACGGGTTCAACCCTTTTGGCAACATGAGTCTTCAATACAGTGTATGGCCGGTGATTTTGGTACCGTACAACCTTCCTCCATGGATGTGCATGAAGAAGGAATACAATATGTTGAGTTTGTTGATTCCGGGGCCCGGTTATCCAGGGAAGTGTCTCGATGTGTATTTGAGACTTTTGATTGAAGAGCTTAAGTTTTTGTGGGACGTTGGACATCCCACTTATGTCATGTACATGCACGACAAGTACATGCACGAGATGTTCCAGATGCATGTCATGGTTGTTGGTACCATCAGTGATTTTCCTGCCCGTGGGATGTTGTCGGGCAACGTTGTTAGGGGATACAAGGCTTGTTCAGAGTGCCTTAGCGATGAGGGGAGCAGCAGTCATTGCAACAAGATATGCAAATTGGGTCACCGTACTTTCCTTCCATATAATCACGAATGGCGGTTCGATGACAAGGCATTTGATGGGACCGTAGAAAACGGTGTGCCTCCCAGAAGATGGACGGGGGAAGAAATTTTAGCAGTGCTTAATGAGTACGATTTTGGGCAGCTCAACAATCATCCCAATATTGTGGCGGCAATACCTGAAAGACCCGACATGTACAAATTCTAGACACATAAGAACATATTATGGGAACTTCCATACTGGAGTAAGTTGTTGATCAGACACTACCTAGATGTGATGCACATAGAAAAGAATGTTTGCGACAGTGTGGTGGGCACAGTACTGAACTTGGAGGGGAAGACGAAAGACGGTCCTAAGGCACACATTGATCTACAAAAAATGCTTATAAGATGACATCTGTGGTTGAAAGAAGGGAAGAAAAAAAATGCCTCAAGCTCCTTACACCGTGAAGCCTGACTAGAAGAACGTAATTTTCAGGTGGATGAGTTGTGTGAAGTATCCTTCAGGCTATGCAAGAAATATAGCCCGGTGTGTGAACTTCCAGGACAATAAGATGTACGAGTTGAAAAGTCATGACTGTCATATCCTGCTACAACGTCTCTTCCCTGTTTACATTCGACCGTTCCTTCCCCGTTAGGTGGTGGAGCCGTTAGTAGCGTTGGCAAGATTCTTCCAGAAGTTATGCACACGGGAAGTTAAAAAATCTAACCTCCGGGAAATGCAAGAGGACATCATTTATATCATGTGTAAATTTGAGAGGATATTTCCTCCAAATTTTTTTGACATCATGCCTCACCTGATGATCCATTTTCCCGAGCAATTGTTACTTACCGGTCCAGTACACTACACTTGGATGTATCTCATGGAAATATACGTTTTTTACACCTGAATTCCTCAATATACATGTTCAATAATCATAACACTTTACAACTTGATTTATAGGCAACTTGAAGACTACAAAGATTATGTGGCTAATAAATCCGCGCCTGAAGGATGTATAGCTGAAACATATATTGCGCACGAGTGCGTCACTTACATGAAGTTGTATATAGGAGCGTTAAAGGAAACTCCGCAAACCATACCGGTAGATGTACCGAAGTTCAATATTTCCATACTCTCCAGTGATGTTGAAGTTTATGGAATTTTGCCAGACTCCTACAAGTTGCAACCACATGAGCTAGTCATTGCCCACTGGTGGGTATTGATTAACTGTCCAGAAGTTGAATACTGGAAAGACATCCATCTATATTGTCCAGACATTCAAGGTGATCTCGAGTACCACAACAGAGAGTTCGCAAACTATTTTGGCGGCTGGGTACGTAATTCAATATTTCTGTACGTATTTATGTTTATTGCATAATTATCCATATTTACAGTTGAATGGTTGGTTGCAGATGAACCATATTCAATTTGATGGTCACCCAAATTGGTCGCATGAACTAAGACTTCTAGCGATGAAGCCGATAATGTCAAAAGTTTATCTGATGTGCAAGGTGAATGGCGTGCAATTTATATGTGAACAAAGAGACAGCAAACGGAGAACACAGAATTCTGGGGTGATGGCGTATGGTGGGCGGAATGGAGTTGACTATTACGGTGTTCTCCATTCAGTGGTGGAACTCGTTTATGGGCAAGGCATGATAGTGCACCTCCTCAAGTGTAGATGGTTTGATACTAGGTCGCAGAGCATGAAGACCGATCAGTACAAAATATTATCGGTGAACACTACTACAAGTTGTTACGAAGATGACCCGTTCGTTTTTGCCACATCGGTAAAACAAGTGTTTTATCTTGATGACCTTGCAAATGGTGATGCGTGGAAAATAGTCAACCTTGTGCATCCTCGAAACATTTACTGGGCGGCTACACTTGGAGAGGCCGAAGACGAGGAAGAAGATGTTGCGAATCAAGAGCCCATCGTAATAGGTATTTCTAACTCCTCTACCGTTTGCCTTAATAATTTTAAAGCGGGTTGTTCGGTGCGAATTCGTGATAAAGAGCCAAGGCTTATTGATGTTGATCCAAATCAAGAAACAGACGAAGACTCTGGTGATGAGGAAATGCATAAATTACTAGAAATTAATTCTGACACCGAAAAAGACTCATCGGATGATTCCGATTACGAGCCTTAGTTTTAATTTAGAGGATGTAATACATTAATTTGTAATAAAAAAGAATGTATTACCTTTATAGTTTACATATGTTGAATTCATATTTCTGTTATTTTATATGAATTTTGGTGATATATGAACAGGAAGTTAGTATGGTTTACATTAAACCTTCTGTTTTTTTAATGTATTTTTATACTTTAGCCGACGAAATATATTATAATTCGTCGGCTAAGATGCGGTTAGCCGATGAATACCCTAATATTTCGTCGGCTAAACCCTAAACCATAGCCGACGAATACCTTAATATACGACTTGTTGCGTTTCATCGATTTGAAACTATTTCCAGTTGAAGGTCCGGCCAAAATACGTAATTTAGATGGTCCAATGACCTTTTCCGTGTGTTTAGGGGTTTGACTTAAGGGATTTCCTGATCGAGCCCTTAACCTTGTTGGATCAAGTTGAATTTTTTCCCATACATGTATTTTATCATGATGGTCAGATCTGACGGTCGGATTTTCGTTTCTCAAGTTTGATCATCACAATCACAATGTGCCGAATGTATAAAAAGTACTATAGCCGACGAATTTCATTACTTTAGCCGACTAGATTCACAGGTTTAGCCGACGAATTTCAAAGGTTTAGCCGACAAGATTCACAGGTTTAGGCGACAAAATTCAAAGGTTTAGCCGACGAAATTTTTATTTCGTCGGCTAAAGGTGTAGGATATATAATTAAACCTAGCACTCGACAGCCTCCACAGTGCTCCAAAAAACCCTAAAAATTTCGCCTGCTCGTCGCCCGTCGTTTGCTCGCCGTTGTTACTTGTTTGGTACTGCTCGCCGTCGTCTGGTCGTCGCCCGTCGCCGTCGGCCTGCTCGCCAGGTGGTGTAATCCTCTGATTTCGATTTCGAGATGTCATTCTAGAGTTTCGAATTTGGGAATTTAGGGTTTTTATGCGGTATTGATATTGTGGATTGGTTTATGATGAATATATATATATATATACACACACACACACACACACGTTGCTGTTTGTGTGACTTCGTTGTGGTTTGGATTATGCAAGTTTTAATCTATGGTTGCTAAAATATTGTGGATATTTTCGATGCCTATTGATTTTGTGTATGATTTACGTGTGGTGTGTCGTTATTAAGTTTCATATAGTCTGGATCAGTTAGTAAATTAGTTTAGTGATTCACATATATGATTAGAGCAAAACAGAGAGCGACATTGTTAAGCATTTGTGTTGATGTGGAATTCGGAATGGTGGATAGTAGCGTCTCCTTTTTTAGGTTCATTAGAATGTTGAGGGAAGGTGTAGTTGTTTGCGAGTGATTTTGTTGATTGGTGGTGTGAATGAGATTAACTGTGTGCAAGTACATGGTTATTTGGGGCATTGGTATGTCGTAAATCGATTTCTAGGTGTTTAAAAATTGAGGTAATAAACCTTTGGAGTTATGTTGATTGTTATCTTTCTTGGCAGCTGTATAGTTCAAATCTTGAAATAAATGATGAGTAAATTCTGCATTAGTAAAACTATAGAAGCTTGAGTTGGTTGTTTCTGTTGTATTTAGAGAGTTGTTCTTGTGAATCTGCTCGCTGGTGTCACACTTGAATTGCTGTAGTTGAGTAAAATAAGATCTAGAGATTGTCTCTGTGGCTATAGAGCACAGTGTCGTATTTTTGTATAATTTGTCATCAGAAGTTACAGGGTGTACTTGCATATGCAAAATCTAACAGCCTACGCAATAACATTACATTACAAGATTCATGTTTGGAATATAATAAAAAAAATCTATCCAAATCTACTCCTTAACTCCTACAGGGCACCTCCACATATCTTTTTAGTAAAAAGATATAATCATTCGCTTTTCTTTCTCAGCCTTAATTCAAATTAATATTTTAAACAGGATGAGTGGTAATTTTAGATCGACGAAGGGTTCGAAGGGCCAAAGGTCCGAATCGTCTGAGGGAACCTCTAGTAACCCTCAAACGTCGTTTCGGGGCCCCATGACAGCCAGACGTGCGAACCTTCTGGAGACGGCACAGAGGTAGCCGAGCGTTTCCCATTCCTCGAGACAGCTGGAGGTGCCCCCTTCATCGAGGCAGTCGGGCGTCTTTCGTTCCTTGAGGCAGCTATGGCCTCAGACCCAGACGGAGGTGTCTGCACCCCGTATGCCTGAGATACACCGAGCGCCCACTCCGGGTCCTACTGCTTCGAATGGTGGGTCAGATGGGGTACAGATGCCGCCGCCGCCTCATCTGTTCCTTTCGCGGATGATACCGGCCTTACCTGCAGTCGATGGCTTAAGGACGCCAATTTATCCACTGCCCCCGCCAGTGGCTCCATCAGCGGCGTACCGGTTCGTGCCTTTTGATACACCTCTTATTTCCGCAAGAGTATCATCATCGACGACAGAGACGGAATCCGTCGCGTCCGCCGCCCCTCAGGTAATGAAAGATGAATGATTTGTTTTCTTATAATTAATAATAAAAGGTCTTCGATTTTAATAATCAATTTAGTTTATCATGTGATAGGCACCATCGGAGCGAAACCGACAAAGAAGAAGAGAGGCCCTGTCACAGGGAAGGTTCTCGAGAAGACCATCAATACCTCAGGGAGGATCGTCATCGGTACTGACGAGGATGGCCACATAGTATCAGACGGGAAGTCGAGGACGTACTCCGGCCGCGTGGGAGCGCTCATTAGGGATTGAGTCCCTATGTTGTGGTCAGACTGGGGCGAGGTCCAGCAGGAGGTTAAGGACATGGTTCACAACGCGATGTCGGTGAGTTTACAAAATGCATCAATAGTATTATGTATTACATTGTTGATTTCTCGAAAAACTAAACTAATAAATGGTTAAATGCAGGTGTGGTTTGACGTTCCCGAGCACCTGAAGAACAGCTGGGCGGACGTTGTGCATGGAGGAAGGTACGTTGGGAAGTTAATGAAAAAACAAAATTGTATGTGATATTAATAATATTTCTAATATTTTTGTTGTATATGTAGGTACAAGGAGTGGAAGAATGAGTTGCGGACCCACTGGACTACGCACGGGAACGCACGTTCTGGTACCCCTGCTGAGTTCCAGTATAGGGAGTACGAGTGGTGTTGGCTTCTGATATCAGAATTCAACAACCCTCATAAACAGGTATTTAAAAAATTAATTAGTTAATTTGTCATTAAGTAAATCCGTTTTTAAATATTTTACTAATAGTTTTTTTTTTCTTTGAAGGCCGTTTCCCGGGCAAACGCTCAGAACCGACAACGCAACACAAGGAACCATCGTGCCGGTTCTAGACCGTTCGCTGTCTTCATGGACAAGGCGGCCAAGGAACATCCAGAAGTCAACCGGTACGTCTATACGTATGAGAAGGCATATCTTGACGCCCAGGAGGATATTGTAAGTCATCTTACGTTTTTAAAATTTTAAATTTTACTTATATATATGTTAAAATGTTAATTAATCATTTTTTCCTATTCAATTAGGCAAAGGTGAGGGAGGCTAGTGACGAGGTGATGAGTGCTATAGTGAGGGAAACATGGCCGGACAC
>NC_020491.1:19558606-19574881 GCF_000184155.1 Fragaria vesca subsp. vesca
TTTATGTGCTTGTTGTTGGTTATATGGAATTGTTTTGGTGTATTTTGCAGCTTGCTTGGAATAGTAATTTAGAAATTTGGGTTTTTTTTTTTTACTGGAATGGACTTATAGCCGACGAAACATGCCACAATTCGTCGGCTATAGTATTTAAAAATTTTTTTTATAAGGTTTAGCCGATGAATTAAGGCATGTTTCGTCAGCTAAACCTTTCTAAAGCCGACGAAACAGACTATATTTCGTCGGCTATAGTTATTTTTTAAATTTTTTATTACATACTTAAGCCGACGAATATCTTAAATGTTTCATCAACTAAAGTCTCAGACTACGGTCGACGAAACATTGAAGATATTCGTCGACTTAATTCTGGGACAATAGCCGACATCTTTTTCGTCGGCTAAATTTTGGGACAATAGCCGATGACGTCTTCTTGTTTCGTCGGCTAAAGTCATCGCCGACGACTTTTTCCCGATGAAACCATAGCCAACGAAGGCTCATCGGCTAAGATGTTAGCCGACGAATTTAGCTAATAGGCCGACGAAACTTTTTCGTCAGCTAAAGTTCTTGTCCTGGTAGTGATGGGTGTTATTCATGGTTAGAGATTGGGCCCAATTGGCTTATAGATGTCATTGATAATGACGGACCCGTGACTTATTCCAGTAGGAGGGGTGAGAGTGAGTAAGTTACTTCTACCACCGATAATTCCCAAGCGTTGTAATTCTATTTTCTTGCTTTGAATAAAATTCTGATGTTTCCTCCTCAAAAAAGAAATTGTGAATTATGATATTTTATCAGTCTCTAAATAAGATGTGCTATCATTATCAGTATTGGTACATGTAGCTATAACACACATCACTCACGGAACTATATTGTCGACCGTGATTCGTTGAAATAATTATTTCATTTTATGTTAATTTCTACATAAGTAATATTTGAAAATTGATTTCGGTTGGGTATGCATGAAGATAGAATTGTTAAAAGTATGCAAATAACATAGAATTTAGATAGACATATCCAAATAACGAGCAGATAATGGCGATGTACAAGAAATGTCAATCACTTTGTTGTTGTACCACATCTATGATATGACTTCTGGTTAGCTTGATCATTAGCTCGCCAGCTCGGTAAAGAAATATGAAGACTACAATCTGCATCTAGTGATCTACCAAACTAAGTTAGGTATCAGGTTAAACTCTTGTCATTTTCATTGTCCAGCCTCTACACTCTTCACATCAAATCATCGATGTAGTGATGTACCGCCCAGAAGACTCTTGCATCAATACATTTTCAAGAGAGCTGACAAGTATAAAGAGCGTTGGGCTGGAAGTTCCACAAATAATATAGGTCATAATTCCATATATTATTAGACGTATTAATTTAGCCAACAGACCTTTTAAAATTAAACTTTAAACAAAATCAAAAGGTCCGCCTTCAAAATTTTGATTAATAAGAACACTAGAGGAGCAAAATTTCCACTTTCCATTTTATGAGTTCACACATGTTTCTTCTATCTTATTTTTTTATTTTTTTGTAAAATCAAAAGTACATTTACCCAGAACCATTTGATCTAATGGGGCATAGGCTCTCCTTAGTAAGTGAGAGGTTGTGACTTCAACTCACGAAGTTGTAATATTTAAGTTTTTTACCTGATAAAAAAAAATACATTTCATTCTGAAAGAGAAAACAACAAGTGCGGATGTATGTTTGAGAGTTAATTTTAGGGTGCGTTTATTGTCACCCCACAAACCACTTTGGTCACCTCACACGTTGTTGATTTATTGAAATACCAAAATGATGTAAAATTACAGTAAAAGGGACAATAAGTTGTTATAAATTACAATTTTTTTCTTTTTCTTTTTCTTTTTAATCTTTTTGTTTTGGATGAACACAAATTTCATAACTCTAACCCAGATTTATTATGGGTATGTTTACTAACCTGGAATGGAATTGAGAGTTGTGTAATTGATTCCGGAATAGGTAAATTCTGGCGTTTACTAACATATGTCAAAGTATTGGAATGAATGTGGGTCTCACTTGCTTATCAGGAATCAATTCCTGACGAAACCCCTTATTCGATACCCAAGGGAGGAGATGAGTATCAGAATCAAGATAATGAAATCAAGTTTTTCTCCCCAAAATATCCTCACATAATTATAATATTTCTAAATTACCTAACTTTAAAAATATATATGGTATTTTAAGGGTATTTTAAATTCATTTTTTGTAGGGGTATTTTAGTAATCAAACTAGTTTTAATTCCAATTTCATATGGTAAGTAAACAACATCAATCGTAATGTTTTCATTCCTTATGGTAAGTAAACACTAGAATGATATGAAATATTCTCATACCGATTCTTGTTGATGCCGATTGTTATTGATACCGATTCATGATAATTTACATTCCAAGTTAGTAAACGTGCCCTATATTCGGTCGTGAGTTTGAAGACACTAGCATTTAACCTGAAGATGAGGTAAATTGTTTGTATTTTTTTTCTTTGTTAATTATTCGTCTATCTCTTTACTTATTATTTCTCATGTCGACTTTGTATGTAAATTCTTATGGACAACTAATGTACCGTATTTATGAACAACGGCTAGATCAGTTCAAGAAACTTAAAAGTATGAAAGACGTTGCTGCTAGAGATACATTTACAGACATTGTGCGTCTTGATATCGACTTATATCATTGAGTTGTTAAATTTGAGAGTTTTTTCTTGTTCTTTAACTTGGATTTATACTTTCATGTGAATTTTTATTCATTTTGTGATTTTACTTATCTTAAGCAAATCTGAATTTGATAAAATATATGAAGAGAATGTAGAGTGAAGAAAGTAAAATTGAGAAAATGATTTTTTAGGTATTTTTAATGAGTGAACAAAATAAATTTACATTTAAAATTATATGAGTGAGGGATGAAGAGAATGCGAGGTGAGTAAAATGGTTTATGATGTGGCAATAGACGCATCCTAATTTTATTTTTCTTAATGTAAATATTTCTTTCCATTCTGTCCTTTGAAACTCAAATAACTTTCCCTAATCTCTCTCTTCTTTTTAAGTCAAATTCCCAAAATCTCTTTTAAACAATGACAAAGTTCTTGAGGTTGTCTGGAATCATCTGCAAAATTTGTGGTGCCAAGTGCTAAGTGCTAACCTCATCAAGAATCATCCACCATTTGCTCACCCTTTACGTCAGCACCAGCCAAGCCCAGCCCAGACCACCAAACCCTTCCACCACTATATATATTGACCTCTCTGCCCTCACCATTTTCGTCTCCCAGTAACAAAGCTCACTTACCTCTCCACTGTACTGAAAATGGTGGCATCTCCAGACCAAGAACACCCCAAGAAGGCCATTGGATGGGCTGCCAGGGACACATCTGGTGTTCTCTCCCCCTTCAATTTCTCAAGAAGGTTTTGCCCTTTTTCTAATTTCTCTCTGAATCTCTGGTTTCTGACCCCATTTTGTGCTCTAAAAGTTGAACCTTTCTTTGTGGTGCAGAGAAACTGGTGAGAAAGATGTGGCCTTTAAAGTGTTGTACTGTGGGATATGCCATTCTGACCTTCACATGGTCAAGAATGAATGGGGTTCTTCTACCTACCCTCTTGTTCCTGGGTATGTTCGTATCAACTTTTTATGCTTAAATCTTGAGTCTTTATGAACATGATTATGGTTATTTGCTTAATTAGGGTTTAGTACCTGGTTTTACTGTGGATTAAAAATTGTTGTTTTGATAGGGATGTCCCTAACAGATTGTGGGTTTCTAGTGCCCAGTGGTTGTTGTTATCAAACAGGAATACAAAAAAAGTGATAATTTTTTGTGCCTTTTCATTCATGTTCAAAATAAATTAAAATAAGATTGTTTGCTGTCGGGGAGCTTTGTTTTATTTTAAGCTTTGAAAGTCTGCTGATGCTGCTTGCTCGGTCTCTTACAGCATATAATATTGAGTTGTTATTGGAAATGTGTTTGTTTTGTAGCTAAAATTATTATGTTCAGGCACATAGAATGATAGAAAGGGTATTATAGATTGAGCATCGGAAAATAAAAGGTAATATAGATCATATTTCATAGTCAAAACCTATGTCAGCAAACTACTGCTGAATTTGGGTTCATAGTAGAACACTGCGAATGCAAATAGTGATTATTTCTTGTAGACACATTTGGTTCTTGTTAGTTCAATTACTTAACCAGCTAGTACTACCAAGGTTATGCATTAGTTCATTGGAGTTGCATCGTTGGATGTAAAAGTTCTATAGTTACTGATTTCTGATGTAAGATGCAAGGACATTCTAGCATCTTGGACGATTCTATTGATTCTAATTTGGTATAATCTCCATATGCTTGTAATACTCTCGGGGGCAATGCCTCTATTAAATAACTCAGCTTTATCTCTTGGTGTCTGTAACTTTTAATAGTGAAAGTGTTTACATGTGGGATTGTGAATGCAGGCATGAGATTGTTGGTGTAGTGACTGAGGTAGGGAGTAAAGTGCAGAACGTCAAGGTTGGAGACAGGGTAGGTGTTGGATGCATGGTGGGATCTTGCCGATCTTGTGATAGTTGTGCTGACCACCTTGAGAACTACTGCCCCAAGATGATACTCACCTATGGTTCCGTGAACTTTGATGGAACCATGACGTACGGAGGTTACTCTGACATCATGGTGGCCGACGAGCATTTCATTGTTCGTATTCCAGAGAACCTCCCTCTTGATGGTGCTGCTCCTCTCCTATGTGCCGGCATTACAACTTACAGCCCCTTGAAACATTTTGGACTTGACAAACCTGGTATGCATGTCGGTGTGGTTGGTCTAGGTGGTCTTGGCCACGTGGCTGTTAAATTTGCTAAGGCTCTGGGGGTTAAGGTTACAGTGATAAGTACCTCCCCTAAGAAGAAGGCAGAAGCTTTGGAACGACTCCGTGCTGATTCATTTTTGGTCAGCACTGATGCAAATGAAATGCAGGTGACTAGCTGCTTCAATTACTTTTAGTGGTTCCCATGCCTGTAGGGTGACCTAATGTTGTTTCGCTGTCCTTGTAGGCCGCCATGGGCACAATGGATGGGATCATTGACACAGTTTCTGCACTCCATCCTCTCCCGCCGTTGATTGGTTTGTTGAAGGCTCACGGAAAACTTGTGATGGTTGGTGCACCAGAGAAGCCTCTTGAGCTTCCGGCTTTTTCCTTGATCATGGGTAAGCAAAAATGAATCCCATTCTTGTGTAACTAAGGTCTTTGAAAAATTGGCTTAATATGTTGACAATGGTATCACATTCTTATTATACTAGCAGTGCATTTAAATAGAAACAATATTGTCAAACAAACCATTTTTTATTTTTTTGTAATTACAGGAAGAAAGATAGTAGCTGGGAGTGCCATTGGGGGTATGAAGGAGACACAAGAGATGATTGATTTTGCAGCCAAGCACAACATAACCGCAGACATTGAGGTTATCCCAATCGATTATCTGAACACTGCCATGGAGCGACTTCTCAAAGCAGACGTCAGATATCGGTTTGTTATTGACATTGGAAACACATTGAAGGCCAGCTTCTAAACTTCACATTACAAATACAAAGTTCATTGGTGCAATGAGAACGGAAATTTTGGTTAATTTGCTGTCTCAATATTGTTACCATGTATGTAGTGTACATTATGCATCTGTGCATAATGCAATAGGCTGGACCTGGATTTGGAATAAATGAAACAATTTGTTTTTCTTTTTCGATGAGGAAATGAAATCTGTGTTTATTTGAAAATGAATTGTTGGTTTTATGCTTTGCAACTCTTCTGCATGTGGAGGAGTTTGAAGCCAGAGAAGACAAGGGGATCGCCTTGTGAAGGGACTAGCGTATGATGTGTTTATTACGTGTTTTTTTTTTTTGGACTGATTTCAAGCCTACAGAACTGAGCCAATATGAGATCAGAGCATATGATCATATCACAGAAAATGTGACATGGCATCTGGTTGCTATTAGCATCAAGTATTCCTTCAAGATACTGTAAAGAAAATGACCTCTAAAATCTTCAACAAAATTTCATGGGGACAACACCTCTGTCACTAGCTCAAATACTTCTTCATGATCCATGTCTATCTCATTTCGATTATGCAACCATAGCATGGCACTACTTGTACCGCTGACATACGATTATTTGTCCTCGTTTACTTTTGTGGTGTAAGGTCCTAATTTGTCACTAAAAATATTTATAGCAAATCACCCTAAAGACTAGCACTCCCACATCCTAGTTGCAATCCTCACCATCTTCTTCCATCCCACTCTCTCTATACATGTACAAGGTCTCGTAACATTCTTTTGTTCAAAAACTAATTAAGAGAGAAAATGGCGAAATCTCCAGAGGAAGAGCACCCCAAGAAAGCCTGTGGATGGGCTGCAAAAGATCCATCTGGTGTTCTCGAGAAGGTTATTCATCTACTCCATTTAACTATAACATTTACTTAACAAATGTGCTGATTTTCTCTTCATTTCCATCAAGGGTTTGGTTCTTAAACAATGTAGTGAATTGATTTCGGTGCAGGCAAACAGGAGAGAAAGATGTGACGTTTAAAGTGTTGTACTGTGGGATATGTCATTCGGACCTTCACTCGATCAAGAATGAATGGGGAAATGCTGTCTATCCTATGGTTCCTGGGTACGTACAGCCATATTGTCTCCTTACACTTTCCCATTGTAAGAGCCAGCCTGACTAGAATGTAGGTATCTAATGCTACATCATTCAAGCCTGTATTACGGCAACATAAGTAGTAATATAAGGTGGATTAATTGTGCTATTCTTTTAACTAGACCAATGTGGCGCATCCGCACATATGTACATAGTAACGCCTTTGGTATGCAGGCATGAGATTGTTGGTCAAGTGACAGAGGTAGGAAGCAAAGTAGAAAAATTCAAAGTTGGAGACTAGGTCGGTGTTGGATGCCTGGTGGGAGCCTGCAGATCTTGTGATTGTTGTGGCAAAGACCTTGAGAATAACTGCCCCAAGTTGATATTGACCTAGCAAGTACCATGATGGTACCATTACATATGAAGGTTACTCCGACATCATGGTGGCTGATGAGCACTATGTAGTCCGCATGCCAGAAAACCTACCTCTTGATGGCGCTGCCCCTCTCCTGTGTGCCGGGATTACAACTTACAGCCCCTTGAGATATTATGGCCTTGACAAGCCAGGTATGCATATAGGTGTAGTTGGCCTTGGTGGTCTAGGCCACGTTGGGTTAAGTTTGCAAAGGCTCTGGGGGTTAAGGTCGCAGTGATCAGTACCTCCCCTAATAAGAAGGATGAAGCTATGCAGCGTTTACACGCTGACTCGTTTTTGGTCAGTTGTGACGAAAATCAGATGCAGGTGATTATTGGAGGAAGTTTCTTTCCAAAGAAGCTTATATAGTTGGATGTTATTGTCATTCAATAGGGTCACACAATGCTGTTTTGTTAAATCCTTAGGCTGCGATGGGCACAATGGATGGTATCCTCGACACAGTATCTGTAACCCACCCTCTCCCGCCTTTGCTGAGTTTGTTGAAGGCTAATGGAAAGCTTGTTATGGTTGGCGCACCAGAAAAGCCTCTTGAGCTTCCAGCTTATTCTTTGATCGGGGGTAAGCATGCATAATATTGGTATTGTATGATGACTATGATCCATAATTTTTTGGTGTGCCTTGTAATGTAATGGAGGTTTCGTGTTAACAATGGTTTTGTTCTGTAATTGAAGGAAGGAAGTTAGTAGCTGGTAGCTGTGTGGGAGGATTGAAGGAGACACAGGAGATGATCGACTTTGCAGCCAAGCACAATATAACGGCTGACATTGCAGTCATGGAACGCCTTCTCAAAGCAGACGTGAGATACCGATTCGTCATCGACATTGGAAACACATTGAAGGCGGACCCCTAAGCTTTGCAGAGTAGATCAACCAGAATCAAATGGCGAAATGAGAACAGATTGAGTATGACACTTGTATTTAAAACACATAGATATCTTCCTTCCAAAAAAAAATAATAATAATGGGTTTGTTGACTCTGGTCATCACCTAAGTTTGTACTATACTGCAAGTGACTTGCCGGTTGAGCATCCAGATAGGGAATTCCCCAACTTGTGTTTGAATCATAAAGCTGTTGAAGTGGTCAAAAACTGTGTTACAATGGATTTCAAGCATTTCACATACGTTGAGTGATTAGTTCTTCAATCTAAAAAGTACTTGAAATACACTAACACTATCAATTCTGAACTACAACAACAATTAACACACGGGTTATTCAACTTCTAACAATTATCATTTGTTTGTTACCCCGACCAAATTCCCCTACCCCAAAACAAACTTAAGTTGGATTTCAAAAAACAAACTTAATTGATCTATATACCATGGATTTATTTACTTGATAATTTCTTGTGTTATTAATGCAATGCGAAGATATAATTTAATTACGGTTGTTTTGGTACACAATGCGAAATGGGGTTAGTTCTTTTTGAAATTGGCGAAGCATATGTTTTTTTTTTAAATGAAAGAGGTCATACTTTATTATAAGAAAAAGATTACAGATAGATGATGTAGAAACCACATCCAAAACTAAGAGACATACGAAAGTAAAAATGCAATATAAGCATCGGCGTTAAAACAATAACACATGGACTTGGTTTTACGCTTACGGATTGCAGCCGTTGAGTGAAGTGAGTAGTCGGTGATTTGACTACCCACGCAAATCCAATCGGAATGAGGGCAATCTTCATCCTGAAGAATCGAAGCCGGCCAAGGGTGATTCCAGACATGGCCGTGTTGGCAGACGATCCTTGATTAACAGATACCATAATTGTGGGTCCGTCAACCAATACCAAAGCCAAAGAAATGGCCATAACCACATAAAGTGGCAGTAGGTCCAAAAGAAGAACTTGGGTTGATCCCAGGCCTAAGGTCCGCCCGGATCCCACACCTTGACCCGACTCCAGGCCCGGATCCATATTGTACCACAGAACCATTGCGTTGCAGCTTCTTGCCAGAGAGATTCCATCCCAAGTTGTCCTGGTTCACCGCCAATTTGTGTATGCAAGCTGTCAGAATCAAGGCTTGAAGGACGATCCAATTCGGCCACCGATCCAAACCAGCCCTCCAAAAACCGGTACGCTCGCCATCCAAACGCATGTGGAAGCTTGGTACCGTGACAACCTTGAAGGTGAGCTCGCTGTGGTATCGCCGGACCTCCCCCAATCTCTAATAAAATCGGATTAGATCTCTTCAACACACCTGCTTTGAGTTGTGCTCGATTTGGTCGGAGACGGTCCACAAACGAAATCAAACTAAACCCACCAATCTGCGTAACCTCTACATTGCCCCACCCACCACGAATTGGAGGAGAGATCGGCATCGAGAAGCGTGATTGTATTGACGGTAAGGAAGGAGAGGTAGTGCACATATGACTCGACGACGACATCAGAGAGGTTCTCCATGGTCGAAGATCTGCTTGAAAGAGGAGGATACAGAGAGGCCGTATACAACACTCTCCCAAACCTAGCAGAGCGCTAGGCATGTTGATGAAGATTTTGTAGAAAACCAGACGGCAACGATAAACCCTAGCAGAGCGGCTGCTAGGTCATTTTTTCTTGAATGGTGAAGCATATGTTTTAGAACAATGTGAAATGGAGTTAGTTTCTTTTCGTGAACCAGATCCATAATGGACCCGATTCTGGTTCTTGATTTGAGCATTGCTAATGCGTCGGATCTAGATTTTCACTTTTGAGTCTTTTTGGAGCATTTTTGTTTTTATTTTATTTTACTTATTGTCTTTTGACAATGTCAATGATGAAAGTTTACCCACTACTCAACGAATTTCGGTGTGTCGACGAGGTATGGTACAACATATTGTTGGTACCTATTTTAGTTCATTAAACAAGATCAGTGACGGAAGGTCCAGCTACTCAACGTATCTTTCATATTGCCCGGATTCTGTCTGTACTTCAACAAAGGATCAGGATCCTCTCCTTGGCTAGGGGTGGTCCTTGGTTGTCCTTAGCTTTTAATATCGTCCGTTGATTCGAAATTCAAGAGTCATTAATCATCCACGTCAGCTAAAGACTATTAATTATTCAAAAATTGAGATTTCAAGGCTAACGATTGTAATTCCAAGGCTAACGACGTTTGCTTGGTTCAGTTTCTTGCCGTCAGCAGCCTTACGCTCTGTCGCTCTTCCTCTTCTTCTTCTCTTCCTCTCCTTTTCACTTCTTCGTCTCTGGAAATTTAATTCTTCAATCATTTAATGGCTGCAGATAATATCAAATGATAGAATATTGTGTCTATCACTGATTTACGTTTTTGAATTTATATACTTGTATTCAAAAACCAAAGAGAACATTGTTAAATTTGAGAAGTGCCCAGTGCTTGGCCAGATTACTTTGTAGAAGATAAATTTCAGTCTGATGGTGCTAAGTCAAGCATCCAAGAATTTGTGCAGAACACCACAGACCCCAAATTAAAAATTCAAACCACAAACCCAAAACCCAGCAAGAGAAGAAACAAAAAAAGACACCAGAAATCATAACCTTGTTCACCTTCTTCCTCCTCGGTGACTTGTTCTCCAATTTCCCCAATCACACGAACAAGGCAACAGCCATTCTAAATCTCACAAATCAGCCAAAACCCTAAAAACCCAAATCACTTAACCCCTTTTCACCATGGATTGATAGTTTTCCAATCTGATTTTCCACTTCATCCTTAACTGGCATCATCATTTTCCTCCGAACTCATCATCATCATGCAGATTAAAAGATCTCCATGATCTACCTTATTCTTCGACATGCATATGGATTCAATGTCTCACAATCCCATCAGATTGTAAAATATAAGAAAATTGGGTAATCAAAAATGATGAATTTAATCAGATCTGCCATCTTTTTTTAAGGAGGAAGAGAGAATCTCTTCCAAGTTTCAGATGGAATAGAAGAAGAGGCAACGACAATGTTCACGTCGTTTGTCTAGAAATCTCAACTCTTGAATAATTAATAGTCTTTAGCTGACGTGGATGATTAATGACTCTTGGATTTCATATCAATGGACGAAATTAAAAGCCAAGGACAACCAAGGACCACCCCTAGCAAAGGAGAGGATTCTGATCCCTCAACAAATGCTTAATTACATCCCACTTTTATTGTTTTACTAGCCTTCTATTAGTGCAAATTTGCACGTTTTCATAAACTAAGGAATGATTAATTTTTAATCTGTTCGGTGTAGTACAGTTAATCATTGTAATCCCACTTTCTAGTTTCTATCCACTACTCACTTTTTTTCTCACTTTTTTCTCTCCCTAATTATCTCTTTATTTTATTTTGGTTTTTTATTTGGTTATTTACTATAGTAATTCTTGTTCTTAATAATCTGAAGGAACTTAATAAGGATAATATCGTCATAACATAATTTGGTAATTTAGAGACTGCTTAGTAGAGATGTATTATTTTAAGTTTTTCTCAATTCGATGTAATTTGGGTCGGATTTTCTTTCTATATTTGCGTTGAAATCGCAATCTTCCTATTAAAAATGACCGAATTTGGACCTTTAGTTTTGAAAAAACCCAAATAACCAAATTTTTTATTGACAATGATCGAGTGATTGGGCGGCTAGTTTTGGACTTTTAGGGAAAAAAAAAAAAAAAAAAATTAGACCAAATCAGGTGCTGCAATTCACCGAGGTATGTGAGACCCTCCGTATACTACGGTTACTAAACATTATTGCGAACAGAAATTTAATATCCCCCAACAAAAAAAATGAAGCAGAAATTAAATATTATTCCATTTGAAATAAAAATGTCTTTAAACAAAAATGATTGAGATAAGCACTTACGCACTATTGAGAGTTGAGTACGTAATGAGGCCCCTGTACCTGGGTGGAAAGGTGTCCGATTAGCCCTGAAAATGTTTGATTAATATCACTCTTTAGGCGATCCATTTTGCTCAGCCACTACGTCAGTGACCGCTAATCATCTCTCTATATATAGTGCATATTTGCAATTGTCACCCCCTCACAAACTCGCCCGGATCACTCGTACTAACTAGTAAGTGCTCTAGTTTCCAGCTTAATTTTAAGAGAGAAAATGGCCAAAGCTCCAGAGCACGAACACCCTAAGAAAGCCTTTGGATGGGCTGCCAGAGACTCGTCTGGCCATCTATCTCCCTTCAACTTCTCAAGAAGGTTAGCTCCATCTTCTGCGTCCAATATAGTCTTACATTAGTATAAAGCTAGCTAGGTTAAACATTCTATGTATAATGTATGTATATATGCATTCTGGCCTTCTGGGTATATATAGTTCATTCTTTCAAGGAATATTACTGAAGAAGTACTATTGATTTGGTTACAGGGAAACGGGAGAGAAGGACGTGACATTCAAAGTATTGTACTGTGGGATTTGTCATTCTGATCTTTCATTGGTCAAGAATGAATGGGAGTCTAGTCAATGGGCTGCTGCATATCCTATGGTTCCCGGGTAAGTAGTCCGTACGTCGTGATCAACGTACATTCATGATTTTCCAGTCTTTTTCTTTGCTTAACTAATAATTTATAGTACGTGATAAACAAATGGCTCTCTCTCTCTCTCTCTCTCTCTCTCTCTCTCTCTCTCTCTGTGGATTTGTGTTTCTTTGTTATTTTGTAACTTACTCTTACTAAGAAAATGTATTGATGCAGGCATGAGATTGTTGGTGAAGTGACAGAGGTAGGAAGCAAAGTGCAAAAATTCAAAGTTGGAGACAAAGTCGGTGTCGGATGCATGGTGGGTTCTTGCCGATCTTGTGACAGTTGTGCTAATGCCCTTGAGAATTACTGCTCAAAATGGATACCCACATACGGTGCCAAGTATCACGATGGAACCGCAACTTATGGAGGTTATAGTGACATTATGGTGGCCAATGAGCACTTTGTAGTTCGTATTCCTGACAACCTGCCTCTTGATGGTGCTGCGCCGCTCCTATGTGCCGGGATTACAACTTACAGTCCCTTGAGATATTTTGGACTTGACAAACCCGGTATGCATGTTGGCATTGTTGGCCTTGGTGGTCTAGGTCACGTAGCCGTGAAATTTGCCAAGGCTATGGGAGTCAAGGTTACGGTGATCAGTACGTCCTCTAACAAGAAGGAGGAAGCTATTGAACACCTTGGTGCTGATTCATTTTTGGTCAGTCGTGACCAAGATCAAATGCAGGTGATTATTTTGACAAATTTCTTGAATGGCTTCAAATTAATATATTGGTGTTGGAGACATTATATAGTACCTTTGTTGATTTTATAGGCAGCCATGGGCACAATGGACGGGATCATCGACACGGTGTCTGCAAACCACCCTCTCCTGCCATTCATTGGTTTGTTGAAGTCTCAGGGAAAGCTTGTAATGGTCGGTGCACCGGACAAGCCCGCTGAGCTTCCAGTTTTTCCTTTGCTGATGGGTAAGCAAGCATATGATGTAGCTGCTTGATCACTGAAGGTCTTATACTCTTGGATGTCAATTTTTTCTTTTTCTAATTAACAAATGTTTACTGTGCATGTGCAATAATAGGAAGAAAATTAGTTGCTGGTTCTTGCAATGGAAGCATGAAGGAGACACAAGAGATGATCGATTTTGCGGCCAAACACGACATAAAAGCTGATATTGAGGTCATCCCAATCGATTATTTGAACACTGCCTTAGAACGCCTCGCAAAAGCTGACGTTAGATATCGATTTGTCATCGACATTGGCAACACATTGAAGACATCGTAAATGGTGCATTAGTTGCGAACTAATCCATTTAGTTTCCTGTAATCAGATCTTATCCTTGTTTGGGCTGGTATGGGCTTGCCCTTTTAATGAAAAATAACCGCATCCATGTGAGGATGAGAGTTGCAATTTGGCTTGATTAATTTATAGAAAACTACATTTTAATTACTAGCCGAATTTCAGTTTACAAATAATTATCATACACATATAAAGACAAAATTTTACAATTAAGGACAAGTTGTTATGCTGTTGACATATGTCAACTACAAATGTAGTATCCCGTAAAATCGTGACTAATTTCTAATATGATTTTGGAAATTATCTATGTAGGAGTTATGCTGATTTGTGGTTTAGTCGGTGAACTAGAAGTGTTCAAGAATAATTTCCTAAATGGGTCCGGTTCAAAAGACACCATATTTTACATAAGTTTTTACACGTTTTGTGAGTCATTAGATTTAAAAACATTTAATGACCTAGATTTATTGTTTGAATGATGTCAACGAAATACCAATTGACATGGAAAATGACATGGCATTATAATTGATTATATTTCTTTTCTTAACTATATATATAGCAGAAGAACAACGTATCCATGATTTATGGACACCAAAAGAAAGATGATTCACAATTCTATAATCACCAATTGTCATCTCCAATTCACCATCGTCAAATCCCCATCTTATTAATCAAGCTATTGATATATGAACCCGTGATTGCCACTGGTGTTCCAATACGTTTACTGTATATATACATGAAGATTTGAAGAAAATATCAAATGTACATGAAGATTTGATGTTGGAGCTCTTGCCCATCTTCAGAGCTTTCACTTTTGACTTGATCGACTCCACGTCTCCACCAAGCTCTCCAATTGGAAATTTGGTACGCCATCTTAGGTTGATTGTACCAAGAAGAAGAAAATTGTGCAGGTTGTTGGTTTTTGATCTGCAATCCTTCTTCTTCATTGTTTTGTTGATCGTGTTCAATTTCTGAATCCCCCAATTTTGGTTTTGTTTTTTCCTAATAAAAAGAAATTTAATCTAATATAATTTTTGATTCATGATAAGTAATGCCATGTCATTTTCCATGTCACTTGGTGTTTAGTTGACATCTTTCAAACAATAAATCTAGGCCATTAAATGTTTTCAAATCTAATGACTCACAAAACGTGTAAAAACTTATGTAAAATACAATGTCTCTTGAACCGAACCCTTCTTGAATATGCTACATTTTGAAGGGTAAAAAGTTGACTTTTTAATCCGTTAGGTTTCTCGAGAAACTTCCTTCATGAAAATTAGAGAGCACGGATACGAGTTCGTAGACACGTGGCACACGTAAAACGGACTTCGTACGAGAAAGTTATGATCAGCGGAAGTCTGTGGCTTTCTGGGAATTTTTAATATAAATAGGTAAATCTTCTTTTTAGCTCTCATAATTTCACAAACCTTAATCCTCTTCCCTCTCCTTCTCTCTTGCCGACCCCAAGAGAATTTGAAATTCCTTAGTTGACCCGACCCGAACCTGGCGACCCGACCTAGACTATCCGACGCCATCCAACGTCGCCCAACTGCACCACCGGCCCATATCGATTCATCTTCTCCTCGCCTTCATCCTTACCCAGTTGGGTCACTCCAATTCGGTCTCGAAGCAGCGAATGGAAGCCTAACAGTTTTGTGTTGAGACTCGGTCGGGATTCTCATCTCTGGTGACGACGACGAGGCTTGAAACCGGTTAGGATAGAAGTTCCTTGGCGCACTGGTTCGAATTCTGGTAGTCTTGAAGCTCAATTCGAAGCTTGGTGTTCTAGAGTTGGGTTTTAAACTTTCAAGCGAGTTTCCGGCGTACTCCGGCCGAATTAGAGGTCATTCCAGGTATGAAAGTCACTCCTCTTGCCTTGATGTTCATGTTGGGTGTAATGGGTAGCCTCAACTGGATTGTCTTGGGAAGCGACGCGTGGGGCCCACTCGTCGTCGTTTGGCGGTACGTGGCGGCACGTCCGGTAGTGTCTGTGGTGTTTGTGGTGATGGTTAGATAGTACTCGTCGATACGAACGTGTTGATAGGTGGGTTGTAGGTTATAGTTACCGATAATGTTTGCTAGGGTTTCCCCTCGGTGCTCCGTTCGGTTTCAAATTTGTGCAATTAAATCCGAACATAGGAATCTAGTTAGTTGTTCTATAGGTTGTGTAGGACGTTTCGGCAACCTTTTAGAGGTCAAGGGGGAAGATTTGTCTCGAGTGACAAGTCCGTGGGTTAGGACTTGAGCTTCGGTTCGAGTCAGAATATGTTGTTTTTGATTGTCACTAAGTGGAAATTTCTATTACTAGGTGATTGACAGTACGTGTTCGCATCTTACCTTTTGCTAAGAGAAGACGCATCGGGAGTTTTAAGGTGAGTAACCTTCCTATGGTTCAAGTAGGAACCGACTTTCTAACATATTGTGTTTGATTTGCTAAATTGTGGAATTGTGCTCTCGAAAGTGAAATGTTTTGTTTTAAAATCATGTGAACTTGATCGTTCACGGTTCACGGGTAAGTAAAA
>NC_020491.1:19574991-19581786 GCF_000184155.1 Fragaria vesca subsp. vesca
ATATATATATTAGCTTTCTTGAGCCTTTCCCGATTGTAGCTATATTTGATATTAGTGGCATTTATTTATGTTCATGGAAGTATATGTGCTTTGGTGAAATTATGTGTTATGTCTACTTTTATCGCCTACTTTTATTGCATAATGTATTGATCGTTAAAAGAAATGATTTAGGGTGGATACTTGGCTATGGGCTTGATTGAAGTGTGTGTCATTTGTTGAGGATTGGTGGGTAATTAGAATACGTAGTTTGGAAATGTTTGTGATCAGGACCTTGAGTTTATTTGGAGAAGAGTAATAGGTGTTTGGTGACAACCTATATGGTGATCTGTGTGATCAATCTATGTGATGATCTGTATGATGAATATGTGTGACGATCTTGTGTAAATGTTGTGGATTGATGTTAAGATTGGTGGTCGGGCAATTGGTATTGTTAATGATCTTTTGTTATTGATGTATTTCGTATTGAATTATTGTGATTCTAATTCGATTACATTTCTGTTGTTTGTTATCTCCTGAACTAAGTTTCATGCAGGGATCACTATTTTCATAATTTTTTTCATAATTATTGGATTACTATATTTTCTATTGTTTGTTTTAAAGTAATTTTCCTAATTTAATCCATATGCGTTGATTACGATGATTGTTTATGTGCGTCCTTTATTGAATGAGACCAATACAAGGTTTCTAGTTTTAGTTAGTTAAGAGTGCATGTGGAATTTTAGGTTACTCATACGGACTTGCAAAAGCTTACCGAGTTTGTTCTTTCAACCCAGTGCACCATTCCATGGTGTAAGGGTTTGATCTTGCAGGTGAGGGCTAAACATGGTAAGATGTAGAAGCCTAGGAGCTGCCTCCTAGGAGTTAGACTCTTTTGTTTATTATTAATTTGTTGGATTGTATTAAGCTCCTAGAGAGCGTTTCATTTTACTTGACATTTCAAGTATGATGTAAACATGGATATGTAATATTTGACCCCGTCATGAGATTATATTAACTTTTATATTTTCAGTCATTGAGTTTGGTATTTGAAATTAATAACAGCGTATTGAGATATTTTTTAGAATTATCATATCCAAATTTTTAAAAATTATGTTTTAAAAATATGGGGCGTGACAACACATTTACAATTTTACCCTTCATTGAAATTAAAACAAAGTAAACTGGACCATAAAAGAAGTCAATCTACGAACGAGCTGAATAAGCTGCCACTGTTGATCAAGGTAATGTCGACTGCTACTGCTGGCTTCTAGTACCAATCCAATCCGCCTGCTACTGCCGATTTATACTACCAATTTGTCTGCTACTGACGACTTCTACTACCAATCTATCTGCTACTATCTACGTGTACTACAATTGAAATGAAATTCTTTGAACAAGAATCGACTCATCTTCCTCCTTGACGATGTCAATTGCTCATATCATTGGTCTCGGATTAGGTGGCTTTAGTAACAGATTGGATTTTGACAGCAGTGCAGGGCTAAGGAATAAGTATAGTGAGACCGAAAGGAATCAACATAGTCGTCGTCGTCGGGGCAGAGCCTTTGCCGTCGTCAAGCCTTAGATTGAGAGATAGAGAGAGATCTGAACTGAGGGGTGTATCAAACAATGCCTCGGCGTCATCGCCATCGAGGATTCAGCATCATCGCCGTTACGGTCGAGGCTTTCGCTTCGTCGTCGTCGAGGCTTTGGCTTTGTCGCCGTCGAGGCTTCGGCTTCGTCGCCGTCGAGGCTTCGGCTTCGTCGCCGTCGAGGCATCAGCTTCGTCGCCGTCGAGGCTTCGACGTCGGCGTCGGTGTCGTCTAGGCTTTGGCGTCGTCGTCGTCTTCGAGGCTTCAAGGGTGACGTCTTCGTGATTCTTGTAGGAGAGAGAGAGAGAGACAGAAAAATATGGGAGGAGAGAGAGATAGAGAAGAAGATTGGTGTCATATTCATAATTCCATTGTGAAAATGGATATTTTGGTCTTTTTAAAGTCGAAAAATGGATCGGGCCTGATTTTATGGATTGTGGTCTCTTGGCTCATGTAGTAATTTATATAAGAAATTATGAAAGTGGGTTTTTTGTGTTTGCAAATTTGGTCAGGTGTTACTATGTAATTTTTCTTTATTAATTTATCTATAAGTGTAAAAGAGCGTGTAATGTGAAGCTAAGTTTTAATTTATGGGTATCTATGATGATAAGGAATAACCAAATTAAGAAAAAAAAATAATATATATATATATAAGAGACTCAAAGCGCAAACCCTAGAAAACCTCACCTTTCTCTTCCCTCGCTCTCGTCCAGCTGCGCCGTCGCTGTAACACCCTGACCAAGATTTAATTCAAGGATACAGTACCCAAAATTCACTAATTTCACTCAAAACTCAATTATCTATAGAACTAATACCTGACAAATCCTGACATGAGAGCCAAGTTTGAAGTCTCTCACCTCAGGTACAACCAATCGTAGCTGGAATACCCACCAATTGAGTAATCGAAATTGTGGCGGCACCGCAGTGAAGAGAGGAATTGAATGAGATCTTCCCGTCCATCTTGTGGCTTGACTGAGACATCGATTAGGGGTTTAGAAGCCTTGAAGCTTCTTGAGACCTCTATAGTCGAGACCGGTGAGAGAAGAAATCCTTGGTCTCAATTGCGTGTCTCAGGGTCGGTGGAGAAGAACCGTCTCTAGGAGCTGTGATTTCTCTCGAGCCTTCTTCCCCCTCCTCTTGATTGATCCCAGAAATCTCTCTCTCTCCCCTTCTCAAGGTCGGTGTTTTCTAGAGAGGCCTCCTCTCCGAGAGAGTTCTAGAGCTCTCCCTAGGTCGGTCATCCCCCCAAAGTCGAGAATGACGTGGTCATATGAAGAACCCTCCTTCTTTCTCATATCTTCTTGACCTTTTCAAATTATTATTATTATTTTTTAATTATTTTTTATATAAAATATTTATTTATTATTTATAAATCATCCGGGTATTACAAACCCACCACCTTAAAAATATTTCGTCCTCGAAATTTCCGGCCACCAGAGTTTCAACCTTCTTAGAATAGGGTACACTTGTAGGGCATGACAACCCTATAGAACTTAACTATATATGCGTTTAAATGAACAAATCAGTAGATACATAAGCACCCATTCATCTAAACTTGTATGAACAGTCTTGAAATATAAGTGATGAGTTAGGTGTGTGTTGTTCATGCTCTCGTCCAGCATCAACACTGACGGAAACAGTAACTCGAAATGCTTTCTTCCAGTAGGCAAAAGCTACACTACACGCGTCGTATGCTACTCCAGACGGAGTTGTTAACGGAGGGGCAGTTTTGTAATTTCAGGCCATCACAGTGACTGCCTGATTTTACTGTGAGATTGAAGGGTAGAACGGAGATTTTGCCACAAATTTATACCCAGACAATGGTCTTGGGCTTGATCCATTCTTTCGAAGGAATCGAACTTATAGTCTGGATCTGGAATCCAAAACAAAGAGATTGCATTCAAAGCTCGTTGCTGAGAGAGCAGAGTATAATCAAATTCGAAAGGATTAGAAGATATAGTTTGGATTTGGAACCCAAAACCCAGAGAGATTAGAGACGAATCTCAGTGCTGTGAGAGCAGAGCTGAATCCAATTACTGGTAGCCATCGCTGGAAACTCATTACAAGCTGCTGCAGGTAGGCAAATAGTTTTTGGTGTGGAGTTTCATCTATGAAAGCAGCTCAGACTCTGCTAAATGGTACGACTTAATTGTTTGTGTTTGGTTGAAATTTTAGTTGATTCAAGTTTTATTTTTGCTTTCTATCAAGTATCAGTCGTTGAAATTATAGTTGAAGTTATAGTCTTGTTTCTATTAATAGTTGAAATTACAGAGTTATACATTGTGCAGTTTTTAGGTAAAACTTTCTTCTTTGAAAGAATTTTATTCTGTTTTTAAATGACAACTCTTTTCTATGGTGGAGCTGGTAGCAGCAAACAAAGTTTCTTCTTACATGCAAGTCCAGTAGAATATATAGTAATTGATTCTATAGTAATTGTTCCTGATGATATCCTTTCAAGAGACCTGCCTCATACTTTTTTCCCCTAGAACTAGCCATATGAATTATATTAAAGCACCTGATTAGCTGTTGTCATAGGATTGTCCATCATTATCCCTTTTAAATGCAATTGCAAGGGTCTAGAATTTCTGCTATAAATGTAATTAGTTTCATAGCCGCATAACGAACGTCTTAGGCTTCATACTGGTTTCTCTGGTATGCAATGCCTTACATCTCAATATAAGTAGTCATTCTCTTAATAATACTTTGCTATTTTTCATTTGCACTTCGTGGCTGATTAAGTTTGAATTTAGACCCTTGTCATGCTCATGCTTGCAATTACTAGGTGAGGTGAACAAATGAAGCCATATATGGATATTACGAGCATATACCAGCGTCTGTAACAGAAGCAACCTGGAAAGAAAGCACCAAAAGAAACCAAGAGTTTGGCAACTATCTGCAACAAACTCCATTCTATCTAGTATGTTATGGAAACTGTTACCCCTTGTTATATATTTGTCATTTGAAGACTAGTTTAATTGTTCTATGACTTTGTCAATATAAAGTTGTACGTATACTACATGGAGACTTTTATTTAATATGCCTGAATGAAAGAGTTTAATTTGATAGTAGGGTGCGGCTGGATAGCGTCGAACTCATTTGTTTAATTGGTGTTCTTTCCTCCTGTGAGGCCGTTTTAGATTGGTAGCCAGAGATTTAGCTAAGAGGAGCTAGTTTTGATCTTTGTGCAGTTGAAGCTGCTAAACTGGTAGGAATGTCTGCTAAATATCTCTCAGACAGACCTCTTGCTCAATAAACTACAAGAGTTGTCCATGTCTAAGCTCTGTCCGGACTTTATTGAAGCAGGACTTGCCATCAGAGCCCTTAGTTGTGTGAGGTTGGCTCTTGCTTCAAATCTTGGACGTTAGGATGTGCCATCTTGGCCAAATTTTTCAGTTTTATTTCTATATAGTTTAAGTTCACAAAGATGTACAGTTGTAACTTACATATAACCTGCTAAACAAGAGAACTTTGTACCATATTCATATTTCACTTTGGTGATTACATTCTACTGTTGAATGATCCATAAACCTATTCAACTCGGAAGCTGAAATTGTAGATAATGTTTTACTTTAGCAGGCTGAGAAACGTGATCAATGATTATCGTAAGGAATTGGAAACTGTGTGCATGAGATGAATGCAAAATCTTGCAAATAAACATTCATATTATATATACACCTGATAAACATTCATATTACTGATAAAATCTTGCAAATAGGTGTAGTACATCAACTGTTAACTTTCCAACTATTAACAAAATGTGAAGAGGAAGATTCATAACACCAAAAGTCTTGTAGTGTGAATCTGCACAAAGCCACCAAACAAGGAGTTGGTGAATGTGGCTCATATCCTAATCCACATCCAATCTGTCTTTCTTGTAGGATGCTAGTGTTAAACCTGTGGATCCGCATAAAGCCAACAAACAAATTCATCCATCATCAGCAAAACCCTTTCCATGTCTAATCTAAACATCCATCAATGAATCTACCAATAGCTACCAATAATTTTATCATCTGTGTAAGCCGTGTTAAGTAATACCTCCTTTGACATACATGGCTCTTGTAAAATCCGTGTTGCTACATTTTCAAGTTCCAACGGCCTTATGGAAGGCAAAACTTTTACACGAGATGGAGCAAGCAATTTAAAAATAAGAAAAATGAGGAAAATCATATTATACATAGCATTAAACCAGGCTCATTACCTTCTCATTTCTGATATATTCTGCATCCAAACTGACAGTATCTGAAACAAGTGATTCTGCATTATGTCTCTTACAATGTGGTCCACATTAATTGCATGATGAAAACCAACCTAGTTTGGGAAAAAAAATTACCTGAATATTTGTTCTCAACAATAACCAGTCATTACTAGATGAAGTAGACAAGCTTGCACTAGTCCGGCCATTACCAGATGAAGTAGACAAGCTTGCACAACGAACAACATCTATGAATATGTTTGGAGGAATAAATACCAAGTAATGCAACCTCATTCCAAAAAAGCAAGAAAGAAGCAAAGCTCATCTCTAGTCAATTGTGCAAGCAAGTGTCTTGCTAACCATAGTTCTTAGCTCCGCATCAGTCATCTTACTCTGAGCATAACCAAAAATAATAAAGTGCTGCAACAAAGATCACACATTCATAATCAAACCAATTGATCCAAACCTTGAAATCAATAACAAATGGGAGAAAGAAAAACAATTTTACACACCTTTGGTAGGCAACCGTCATGATAAAGTACGAAAAAAGCTGAGAATATCTTCTTCTTAACAAGGTCCCCAGACGCTCCAAGTCTCCACACACAGTAATACTTAGTGGACTCAGTTTCAGTTTCTTTGAAACTAAACCCACTAGAGTCTTTATTTTCCTTTACAGACCCCAGACGTAGCTGAAAGCAACCCATCTTTTAATTTCTTAAAAGCAGTTTCATTCTTCACACGCTTCACTGTTGGAGCCAATGCACACACAACCAATACAAAATCCAATTAAGACACACTAAATACGAAAGCCACAAACTTTCCAAGTCCAATTGAACAACATCTACTTTCTTTTACCAAAATCCTAAATGCTCTAAACACATTAAAGTGATTGATGACTAAAACTTTAACAAAACAAAGACTAAAACTTTACATTCAACTCAACACAAACTGTATAAACAACACAAACCCAGAAAAACATCACTAACTTGGGACAAGTATATGATCACAATGACAGTTTACATGATTATTGCATGC
>NC_020491.1:19585453-19590128 GCF_000184155.1 Fragaria vesca subsp. vesca
AAATTCCATCTTCAACCCATTCATCGATTGCAAACATGTAAGCAAAAACGATTTAATGTCGAAATCATGCACAACGCTCTGCTTCGGCTTCAACACCTTCTTCAGTTAATCAGTTTCAAACTTGTAACCAGCTCCGCCTCTTTCGATTTCGAACTTGTGCACAACGCTTTGCTTGCCGCTAATTCGCCCTGTCGGTGGCGGAGACGTGGCCAATCTCCCTGCAGCGTCGTATTACCCCCTCTCCCCCCCCCCCCCCCCGGGCCCGCTCTACCCCCCTTCGTCTTGTTACACAATCGCCCCTAGCTTTTGCCCAGACACCATTGACAACGACGAGAATGACCGTCATCTGAGAAATTCCAGCGCTGTCCCTCAAATATCCTCTCTGCCGATGAAAAAACGCCACGCGTCTCGGGACCACATGGGCGTACGACACTTTGGCGTAGTCCAGCGCTTTCCCTTCCAGTATCCCTTAGGCCTAGTTTGGTTCATGGAAAGGAAAGGAAAGTAAATCTGTTCCTTGAATTTTCCTTTGCCATGGGAAATTGCAACTCCTTTCCATTTTCCTTTCTGGTGTTTGGCAGAACTAGGAAAACAATCTGAAATTTATCCTTTTGATTCCATTGCAATTTTAACATCCAAAACAACTTCTCAATTACAAAACCCAGAAAGCAATCAATACATAATCAAGAATTTTTAGCCATATCCATCAACAAACACCCAACTACTACAATTTCCAGATAACATAACTTCAATTCAAGTACTTTACCTTTGAAAATTCTCATTTCATAATCTGTGTGGTGTTCGAACCCATTTCCAAATTCCATCCAAACCCAGCTGAGATTGATGATTCGAAGACCACCACCTAGCAAGCCATAGGCAACCCAAACAAGTTGTCGGAAATAGCAGAAATCGGCAAGCCATAGGCAACCCAAACAAGTTGTCGGAAATAGCAGAAATCGGCAGAAGCTTCGAAACTTTTCGCCTTCAGTTCTCCTTTTACATCCGTCGATGGAAGAAAACAAGACAAGTGATGTGTTGACGACGTCGAGAAGGTCCTATTGCTGGTGGTTCACCGTCGAAAAGCCACCGGAGACGGACTTATTTTGGGTCGACGGTTCGTCGCTCTCGGTCGCGAGCTCAATCCACACAGAATTCCAAATAAAGGAATGTGGTTGGAATGAGTGAGAAGGATACAAGATCAATTTTTAACAACAACAATTTGGTCAAAAAATAATAAATAATTGTATGAATGTGGCTGGGAACGAGATTCCTTGGGGTAGGCAGAGGGAAGCATTTTCCCTCCAACTTTCCTTTCACCTTGGAACCAGTTTCCTTTCCTACCTCTGTCCTGTTGGCTTCCAAACAAAGGAAAGGAATGAGTTTCCTTTTCCAAGACCTTCATTCCATGAACCAAACATGGCCTTATACTTACATAATTACATTAGATATGTACCCATTTAGCCAGGCCCGCCTTTCAAACTCACGCCATATACATCCTCTGGTACTTGATACTTTCATATTCATGCCTATAGTAGCATGTTGTTTTTACACTTGATTAACAAGCAAATCAAACTTCAATTGCCTCTATTGCACTATTTGACCTTGATTATTCACCCTGATCCCGAGTACTAACTCACAAATGTATGACAAGATCTGGTCTTATGATCATAACTGACCAGTGTCATTCAAGTTGCAAATACATACGTTTCTTTCTTTTCCTCTTTGTTACCAGTTAACCCTAATACGTCTCGAAACCCCTCGAGAACACTCTGAAAACCTTTGCGCATAACCGTAGCATCCGCATTCAGCTGTGAACCACCCCGCACTCGACAGTAAAACCCGACCCTCGGCCGTAATCCCCACACTCAGTGGTAAACCCCGCATTCAGCGGTAAAATCCGGCACTCAGCCATAAAACCCCGCAATCGGCGGTAAACCCGACACTGGGCAGTAAAATCCAGCACTCGGTAGTCGAACCCGGCATTGGCGGTAAACCCGACACTCGAGTGGTAAAACCCGGCACTTGGCCGTAACCAGTGTGGTAACCCTACGCCCCCCAGGCAAGACGTAACCCCGCACTCGGCGGTAACCCAGTACGGTATCCTACGCCCACGGGGCAAGACGTAGTCGCACCCGTACTGTAAACCCAACATATAGCTGTCCCAGCATAAAGCTGTAAACTGAATATCACCACCACACGAAATGACAAAGGGTAATAACCGCCAATAGCCGTCACCCTGCACGAAACGGTAAGGGCAATCACCCTGCAACAACACACATTAGGAACATGTTTAATAGTTGTACATAATAATTAAATCCCAGGACAACGATCATAACATAGTAGTCTGTATCAAAATACTGACTATACAATAGCAACTCATCAATTACAATGGCAGTCATATCAATTATGTAAGAGCAATAGTTTACCTGGGGTGAGCAGCAATGAAATCAAAGGCTATTGTCAATATTACATACCGAAATATTGATTGACAAAACTCGATTACATGCTCCAAATTCTCATGGCTGCCAATTCATAAATTAAAAGGGATGTCTTTACCTGCCAGATGACCACTTCTCTCTTGCTTACATTCGGAAATTATGATATACCTCCTTCAAGATCCTTAGCAAAAGAGAAGAACAATAACAGAGGCCCTGACAAGACATCAATCACTCCAGATACAATATAGAACCACATCATTTATAAACTCAATTTCAAACTGTGAGTAATAACACGAATAAATTTCACAAAATCAAACATCGGGTTTCACAATACAATACCTATTGAAGAAAGTTGATATACATGTTCCACACACTTCACCAAAACTCAACACAACTATTAATACAAGTTCTCATAGTCAGTAACACAAATCTATCATATGATAATAATGATCACAGTAATATCAATTTATGTCGTCAATGGTAAGATCACTATTTTAGCATGAGCTGGCTGATTTAACCTCTACATTAAGCGGTCTAAGTTAGTAGGTAATGATAATTTATGTAAATATAACCTGCTGCTATAGATAACCTAGCAATAACTTGCATTGATATACCAGCCTTACATACTACTTTCCCAGATCAATACATACCATTAAATTCTGGAAGTACAATCACTATACTAGCATGTAGTTTCATCATGATAAATACATCAATCCATCACAATAAAGTACATGCAACCTTCTTATACCGTACTTCTCTTAGGAGTTATCACAAGTTGAGCACATAATATGCTAGTCCATATAGAAGTCTATGCATAACTCAATTATCTGAAGACTACATATAACAAGACTATGGACTCGGAAAAGATAACTTGATTTCTGGTGGCAAAGAGTGTCATTTGGCTTAGCTTCTAGGTGGTGAACATTAATCAAGATATTACTTAAGCATGAAACACTTCATGTTAAAGCCCAACGCTAGAATGGGATAAGTTTTCAATTCCATACTTTGTAGATTCCAACCAGAGGATAGGAAAGTCTGCTATCCTTAATCTCTAATAAGTCTCACAAAACACTTGCAAAGAATGACAACATTGATATATGGCATATAAGTATTGAAGCTCTAGAAGTCTAAAATCATGATTTAAGATTTCCCAACACTGAGGACACCCAGTGGTGTAATCATGCACCAACACTTTCATGTAGTCAACAGATCAACTGAAGCAATAAGAAGTCAAATGACATGATCAAAACACATAATCTAGACTACAAAATGTCCATCTTGATTAGTCAAACAACCCCAAAAACTCTTTTTTATTTTTTTTCAACATGTGACGTAACAAACCAGAAAAGCTCAGAGGTGCACGCTATATATCCATATACAGGATATATCAAACAAGTCTCAAAACCACCTAATATATCGATCACAATGATCTGTGTCTAATCATAAATCCATGTTATGTATAATTACGATTCAAGCAACAACTTGTATATATATTGAACCCCTCTCTCTAATTAAGATACACCATACACACTACCAGAAAGTACCCAGAATGAATATGTATAATGTATCAAACAACCAAACTAATAAATATATGCAAATGCTAAGCATATGGTTATACATCTAGATTAAAGTAATATACTTGAAGGTTGCTCTAAAAGCCAGCCTTTTAGTCCTGTAGTTACAATTAACAATCAGTCATGCGCAGCATCTATCCTCATAATAATCCAATACCATTCCAGACAATTTGACAAGCATACCTCATAACTCATCATCCCTCAGGTTCATACATAAAACCTTACACAAACAATGCAATTCTGAGGTTTATTGTGCTTCTCATTTCAACCAAATAAACAAAATTTCAGCACAATAGAAATGCCCTTATCAAGTTTTCACAAAAAGTTCAAGGCATGGATTCTCAGATGGCTTAACAAAGAATGCAAAACAAAGCTAAGCCACCATGTAACTGAATAAGCAGTAATATATATATATAGAGGCATTCTCAGGTGCGGACGTCCGCACTGTTTTAAGATGTGAATTTCCGTCCGTTCGACACCGTACTGCGCCGCGCCAGGGCGCGCCTCCACCCTAGCGGACTCCAGCAGCTTCCCTGACCACTTTTCATCCCCGGCGAGTCCGCCGAATTCCAGTTTTCCGGCGAGATCGACTTTATTTGAAGTTTTGGGTGATCTCGCCGAAAAACTGGAAAATAACGGACTCGCCGGGGATGGAAAGTGGTC
>NC_020491.1:19590148-19593045 GCF_000184155.1 Fragaria vesca subsp. vesca
CAAACCAAATTTCAGCAGCAGAGAAATAAGGGCCAACCAAAGAAGGAAACAACAGGGAATCACGCTGAGCTCTTACCCTCAGAGATCATATCCCCGCTCTGATACCATTTGTAACACCCTGACCCAGATTTAATTCAAGGATATAGTACCCAAAATTCACTAATTTCACTCAAAAGTCAATTATCTATAGAACTAATACCTGACAAAACATGACATGAGAGCCAAGTTTGAAGTCTCTCACCTCATGTACAACCAATTGTAGTTGGAATACCCACCAATTGAGTAATCGAAATTGTGACGACACCGCAATGAAGAGAGGAATTGAATGAGATCTTCCCGTCCATCTAGTGGCTTGACTGAGACATCGATTAGGGGTTTAGAAGCCTTGAAGGTTCTTGAGACCTCTATAGTCGAGACCGGTGAGAGAAGAAATCCTTGGTCTCAATCGCGTGTCTCAAGGTCGGTGGAGAAGAACTGTCTCTGGGAGCCGTGATTTCTCTCGAGCCTTCTTCCTCCTCCTCTTGATTGATCCCAGAAATCTCTCTCTCTCCTCTTCTCAAGGTCGGTGTTTTCTAGAGAGGCCTCCTCTCCCGAGAGAGTTCTAGAGCTCTCCACTAGTGGAAATATCGACTTAGCCGACGGAATAAATTTGTCGCCTAACACCGCATATCCATCGATTACAATCTTGGCCAACGAATTATCCGTCGTCTAAGTTCCGTCGCCTAGGTGTCGTGAGGTAGACTCTTAGGCGACGAAAAATAAGTTAGTCGTCGACTAAGACCAATCCAACCCGGCGGACACTTACCTGGCTTGTCGACAAACGGAATCATCGATAAAACTACCTATCGACGGAAAGTTTTTGTCTGAAATCTTCTTAGCCAACGAATACGAAATCCCTCTTAACCGACGGAACTGTCGTCGGTATGTATGTTTATCGACGAATATATGATCGTTCTTAACCGACGGAAAATTCGTCGGTATTGCTTTTGCCCGACGAATGTGTATCTGTTCTTAGTCGACTATTGATCTTTGTATTCGTCGGACAAGTTGTTTAACTTAAGCGACGAATATCACTCTTTCCATCGCCTAGGTATTTTATCTTAGGAGACGAATGTTACTGTTCCGTGGCTTCGGTTGTTTATCTTAGGTGACGAAGATTAGTGTTTCCATCGTCCAAGAGAAATATCTTGGGCGACGAAAATTAGTGTTTCCGTCATGCATGACAAATATCTTGGGCGACGAAGTTTCTGTTTCCGTTGCCTAAGAGATTTTAATTAAGTTGAAAAAACACTGAATTTTGTTATTATTATTTTTTTTTTGGGTTTAACTATTTTCAAAAATTACAAATCAGTAACAATAATGAAACACATACATATACATATATACCGGAAGCACTGGATTTGGACCATTTTTCATATATTGATCACAGATTGACAAATAATATTATTCATATATACAAAATAATTAATGAATTAACTAGCTAGATAGAAAATTGTTCATACAATGTAGCTAAACTATGAATCTTCTACAAAATCAATAATTCTAAGGACGTCCGTTGTCCAATTCTATATTGTCGCCTAGATCATCATTGTTTTGTGGGGAAACATGTGGAGGAGAAGCATCTGGAGGTGGAGGAGGAAACTGTGGAGGAGGAGGAGGTGGCATACCTAGGTGCTCATATAAGGCTGCAACTTGGGACTGCACAGCACTATACATAGAATCAACACGCAGGGCACGCTGCTGGACCTCTTGGAATTGTTGTTGGGCACGCCGTTGGACCTCTGTTAACTGTTGCTGGGCACGATCCTTTGATTTCTTTAGTCTCTGCTCATAGCGCTGCTGCACCTCTTGGAGTTGCTGCTCATCAACTCTAGGAGGACGACTACATGAAGTGGAACAATTTGAAGAATGGCTCAAGTCTCGCTCGCCTCCTCGTCCCATCCCTCTGATCTCTTTTCTTCTGCGAGTTTTGAGCACCGTACCCAACACCTCAATTTGTTGGGACTGAATACTTTCCATAATCTGCTCCTCCATCGCGTCAGGGTGTTGTTCCTTAAATGCATCTTTTCGTTTATTGACCTCATCAACCATGTCATTCTGCATGCATTTAAAATACATCAATAAAGTTTCCATAATAAAGTTTACTGGTTGCATAATAAACAGAGAAGCTACTGGGGGTCAGTAGAAGTTTACTGCCCCCCCCAGTAAACTTCTACTGGGGGTCAGTAAACATGCAATTCATTATCTCCCTTTCAGTTTCATGGCCACAACACACAACAGATACCCTAATAAACAACTTTATTGCTCCCAAAAAAACCCAGAAGAAGTTTACTGACCCCTTCTATTGGGGTCAGTAAACATGTAATTCATTATCTCCCTTTCAGTTTCATGGCCACAACACACAACAAATACCCTAATAAACAACTTTATTACTCCCTAGTAAACCCAGTAGAAGTTTACTGCCCCCCAGTAAACTTCTACTGGGGGTCAGTAAACTTGCAATTCATTATCTCCCTTTCAGGGCATGTTTACTAACTTGGAATGGAATTGAGAATGGTGTAATTGATTCCATAATGGGTGAATTCTGGTGTTTACTAACATATCAAGGTATTGGAATAGATGTGGGTCCCACTTGCTTATCAGGAAACGATTCCTGATGAAACCCCTTATTCGATACCCAAGGGAGGAGATGGGTATCAGAATCAAGGTAATAGAATCAACTTTTTCTCTCCAAAATATCCTCACATAATTATAATATTTCTAAATTACCTAACCCTAAAATATATATATATATATTTTATATTTTAGGGGTATTTTCAATTCATTTCTTGTAGGGGTATTTTAGTAATCAAACTAGTTTTAATTCTGATTTCATATGGTAAGTAAACAACATCAAT
>NC_020491.1:19594238-19601053 GCF_000184155.1 Fragaria vesca subsp. vesca
ATGCCAGAGGACCCTTCCTTCAGATAAGCTTTATGGCACTGGTACTTCTAGTCCTTGTACCTCTAATGTGCTCTCATCAGTATCCAATTGAACATTGCCTCATCATTTTCATCCCACTTGTACTTTGGCTAAATAAGAAATAAATAAAAAATTCTCATGTTAAGCACTAAAAAATAAAATAAAATAAATTAACACACCTAATTATTATCACAAAACACATCTTTCAATTCATATCAGCACACAATACTTTATACATATTCAATCATACTTTACACATATCCATAACATTTTCACTTTATAAGAAAACTCCTTATGCAAACATATCCTTAGACATAAAATTTATCAACAGAGAGATGTCAATTCAGTCAGTTCATGCCTTCCAATTACATAAGCAATCATATATATGTTATCAAACAAATGTAATTAAGTAAATTTACTTTTCATATACTTTTCAGTTACTTACCGACATTGCATTCCACACCTTCCACTTCTCAGTCTAATCAAGGTCGTAGAACGTGCTTGCCCTCATTCCCACCAGACTCCGTATGGCGCAACCGATATCATGTGCCACCAAGCTGTTTATCCCCCTCACGCTAGGGCCTTTTAAACTGGGGCAATACGCGAGCTTGATCTTCTGCCCCGTTTATTGAACGATATCCTCTGCCTTCTTTCCAGAACAAAAACCCCACTTCTTTTTCGGGGCCGGAGCTACAATTAACATGTGAAAATACATTATGATACTTAATATACAAGAAAATGAAAATGAAAATGAAAGAGACATATTGTACTGCAAGTTTACTGACCCCCATTATAAGTTTACTGACCTGCAGTATGCGTTTACTGACCCCCAGTAGAAGTTTACTGACCCCCAGTAAAAATACATTATGATACTTAATATACAAGAGGATATCTGTTGTGTGTAAGTGGCATGAAAATGAAAGAGACATATTGTACTGCAAGTTTACTGACCCCCATTATAAGTTTACGGACCCCCAGAAGAAGTTTACTGACCCCTAGTAGAAGTTTACTGATCCCCAGAAGAAATTTATACTGACCCTCAGTAGAAGTTTACTAGGGGGAAGTAAATTAATACACTTACATGTTTGTCTTCTAACTTTGATTCAAGCGCTGCCGACGATGCGTCTTGCAGATTCGGGTGCGGTTGCAGTCTCGGGTGCGGTTACAGACGCCGATTGAGATCCCGTTGAACAACTGTCAACTATAGGGCGCCGCACGATCAAGGGGGGAGCCCCTGGTGGTACTGTCTCAGCCGGCATGGGGTTAGGATGGCTGCTACTGTTAGCTGAGCCAACGCTCTGCCGTATTGACTTCGTCAAAGCATTGGCCTTAGTGGCTCGGCCCCTTCCTCTTCCCCATGATCACCATATCTTGCACATGAATAACACACAATTGTTAGTAAATGAGTGAGTAATAGATAAAGATTATGAAAAATAGTTTATAGAAAAGCATACAGGTTGATCAAACCACTTGTATTTCTTCACTTTTTTATTTTTTTTAGACTTCATGCATTGGTGATACAGAAAACACTAACAAAAGCTGTGAGCCACTTAAGCAGAAGATACAATGTGATATTGGTTTTTTTTTTGGATAATTAAAAAATAATAATAATAATAATGAAACACGATCAACAAATTCGTTTACGATTCAGAAGTAACAAGCAAGATCAATCTGAGAAGAGAGAGAATACGGACCTGCAAAAGGAGCGGCAGTGAGAAGGTGAGAGCAGAGAGATCGTAGCGGCGGTGAGAAGGTGAGAGCAGAGAGATCGGAGTGGCGGGTGGCGATGAGGGGAGGAGGTGGGTGGATGCGCGCACTTTAATCGGTGGCCGATGCGTGGATGGGGTCTGGTGGCCCAGCTCTGGTGGCGCGACTCTGGTGGGATTTAGGAATTGTCGGTGTGAATTTAATTAGGGATTGTGGATTGCACGAGGGAGTTAATATAGGTTTTAAATTAGGTTTCGTCGCCTAAGACATTTATTCGTGTCCTAAGTAATACGAAATTTCGGGGAAAAAAAAGGAGCAAAATTCACCCGCCTAATATTTTGGGATCCTAGACGACGGAAAATATATTTTCCGTCGCATTGGTTTACCAAGCCGACGACTTATACAATTTCCGTCGCCTAAGTAACATAAAATTTTTAAAATGTGACTAATATTTTGAGTATCCTAAGCGACAGAAAGTCCACTTTTCGTCGCCTTAGGAGTATTAGACGACGAATTATTCAAATTCCGTCGACTAAGTATATTATTTAAAATTTTCACAATTTTATTATATTTGCATTTGAGCATTTTCGTGTAACTTTTCAAACTAAACCCAATTATAACTCTGCGTAAGTATTCGTACTTAAAAAAGCATACATATATATATATGCATTTTAAAAATTACAATGAAAATTTGCATGAATATTATATAATTAATGGTTTGACGTACGTACGTACGTGGTTAATTATAAATTTAAAAATACATATGATAATCAGAGTCGTCCGAATAATCATACTATATATTAATCGTACAATAGTCGTAATATATACTAATCACACTCATGATAATCAGAGTCGTCCGAATCATCATCATCCTCAGTTTGGCCAGAATACTCATCATCCTCTATGTATTCGTCATCTATGAAGCCGTTGTCATCATGATTGGGGATGCGAGGTTGTAGCGAGTTCAGTTCAGATAGTGTAACTGGAAGGTAACCTATGATAGCCGAACCGTGTTGGTTGTTGACACAAATATCCTCAGTATCAGGGACTACATGTGGAGAATCCTCTTGATATGGTTCATTCGGTTGATCAGTTGTTATTGGTTCATTGGGCCCACTTTCATCATCCCCTCCCAGTGTAGCTGCACTCCAAATATTCCTATATGACATCACCTGCACCACTTTCCAACCCTCACCCATAGCCGGATCATCAAGATAAAACACTTATTTCGTCATGGTGGCAAGAATAAACGGCTCATTCTCATACCATACACTGTTTGAGTCCAGTGATAACAAGCCACGATCCAGAATTGTACTCCTCCGTCTAGTTAGGTCAGTATTGAACCATTTGCACTTGAACAACACGACTGGCATACGGTTGCCATAGATTAGTTCGATGACACTGACAAGAACCTCGTAGTAGTTGAAACCCAGACCCTCAACCATGACTCCATTGTTTTGGTTGACATGGCCTTCATCTCGTTCTGACGTCACAAACTTAACACCGTTCACAAAACATCCAGCACGAACTCTGTGGCTTTGGGGTCCTCCAGCCAACAAGTGCAACTCCGGGTCGTAAGAAGCAGGAAACTGCTGTTGAATGTGCATCATCTGTAACAATTTTAATACCAACGTTGTTATATTATGTAATATCAAAAAGCAACATATCTTTAATTTATGTAACATCATATATATTTATATTATGTAACATCACAAAGCAACATATATTTAATTTCTGTATCATATATACATATCGATAGAAATCAAGAAAATCTCTCTTGTGTATGACTTCGTTACCATACTGCCTTTCCAAATGGGACTTGAAGTATCGCTCGGCTTCTTCGCAATGTTGAAGGACACACCAATGAGCCTCTTTGCTCTCATCATTACTTAATCTTTCAGAATTACTTAACCTGCCATACGGTTCAACATCGTTGGAAACAACTGATAGATCGAATTGCCAGCTACTACCCGCTCCAGAGGATTCTCCCACTATGTCTTCATCATTGAGATATGCGCTGCAGCAAGTTACGCACTCAGCCTGAATGTATGCCGCCGTGATCGACCCTTCAGGGAAACGTTTGTTTTTGTTCTTCTTCTTGAAATCCCCCAATTGCCTGCAAAACAAATATATATGCAATTCTTATAATAAATATTTAAAATACCATTTATCTTAATTTGAAAGGATGATTAATTAGAATAAATATGAGTGCATACGTACCTCTCATTTGGATAGCACCAGGTATACTGTATCAGACCAGTACGCAACACTTGTTCGGGAAGGTGGATCATGAGGTGAATCATGATGTCAAAAAAAGTGGGGGGAAAGATCCTCTCCAGCTTGCACATGATGTACACAATGTCTTCTTGCAATGACCGAACATCAGACTTTTTAAGCTCTTTAGCGCATATCCTCTGAAAGAACTTTGACAAAGCCACTAACGTGTCAACCACATCACTCTGCAAATACGGTCTAATGACCACGGGAAGAAGATGTTGCAGCAAAACATGACATCATGAGTCTTCAACCAACTAATCTTATTTTCCCCCATCTTAACACATCGAGCGATATTCCCTGCATACCCATGAGGATACTTAACGTTTCCAAACCACTGAAACACTTCTGCCTTCTTTTGAGGATGGACTATGTAGCCTGCTTTCGGCATTATGGCTTTTTTTGTTTTTTTGCTCTCTACTAGCCATAGCTGGGGGCGTATACTTATCATCTTAAGATCAACACGGGCTTTGGGGGTGTCTTTTTTCTTATGTTTAAGATTCAGAATTGTTCCAAGAACGCTGCCACAAACATTCTTCTCTATGTGCATGACGTCCAAGTTGTGTCTGATTTTCAAGGTCGACCAGTAAGGCAATTCAAAGAATACACTTTTGTGCGTCCAATACTTAAACTCATCAGGCGTGGGAGGATTCAAGTTAGTTACTTCTTTACTCGTGCTCAAATATCTGTACCAGTGCTGGTGAAGCCTCTCCAAAATCCACTCACCAGACCTCCCTAGGGGTTTCAGATTATGCTCCTCAGTCCCATTAAATGCATCAGCATCCCACCGCCACTCATGATCCTCGAGAAGATGTCTACGAGATCCCAAGAAACACATTTTTTCGGCATGCCAACTAGAATTGACGCCATCTATGCATACCGGGCAAGCCTTGTACCCCTTAGTTTGTTGGCCAGACAACATCTCGTAAGCTGGAAAATCACTGATGGTCCAAATAACAGCTGCTTTCATCATGAATGAAGTTTGACCATGCCTGTCAAAAGTAGGGAGTCCATTTTCCCATAACTTCTGCAACTCGTCAATTAATGGTCTCATGTACACATCCAAGCACTTTCCTAGAGAACACGACCCTGGAACCATAAGCGTAAGGAAATTGTACTCTTTCCTCATACACATGTTGGGAGGTAGATTGTACATAAATACTATCACAGGCCAAATGCTGTAAGACAAATTCATGTTTCTAGTAGGGTTGAATCCGTATGTTGTAAGTTCGAGTCTGACATTTCGACAGTCTCCAGCAAATTCGGGAAAAGAACGGTCAAAGTGCTTCCAAGCCTCCCCGTCTGCGGGGTGTGTGAGATTATCCGGATCTATGCTCTCCTCTCCTTGGTGCCTTGCCTGGTGCCATCTCATATGTTTGGCCGTATGTGAAGACATGTACAGACGTTGCAAACGAGGACCCAACGGGAAGTAACGAAGAACCTTCTTAGGAATGGGCTTTTTCTCCTTAGATGAAGTGGAAGCTTCATACCTTGGCTCATAGCAGTGTAGGCACTCAACTTCATCCTTGTTATCTATGTAATACAACATGCAATTATTGACGCAAGCGTCTATCTTCTGGTGATCAAGATCGAGGTCAGCCAACATGCTTTTTACCTGGTCGAAATTTTCCAGACAACAGTTACCTTTAGGAAGAACTTTCTTCATAAGTGCAATATCGTCATCAAAACATGCGTTAGTCTTTCCTCGCTTGTTTTTTATCTCCATTTGCTCCATGGCGATACCCAACACAGTATGCTCACTGCCAGGATACAATGGGGTTTGTACTTCCCGTACAAGCCTGTTGTAGTCAACGTGGGAGACATTAGGGAACGTGTCAGGGGCGTTGTCATAAACAACATTTTACTGATATCCTGAGGCGGCGAACGAGAAGGCATCGTTTAAGAGGTTCATCACAGCAGGGTCCCCGTAACTAGCATTGGAAGATTTTGCCTGCTGATTATGTTGTGCTTGAATTTCTGCAAGTGTAGGCATTTGAACTTGATTTTCGCCGTGCCATGTCCATGTGGTATAACTAGGACAAATACCGTTTAGTGCCAAGTGAGAATACATGTCTTCATATGTTACTGATGTCCGATTGAGACATTTGTTGCACGGACATATATGAATAACTTTGTCTGGAGGACTATGTAGACGCACAAACTCAAGAAAATCAAAAATGCCTCTCATATAAACTGGGGACCCCCTCCTTAATTGCATCCAGCTCTTGTCTATGTTGTACACTATAATAACAGGAAACAAAAATATATAATAAAAAAATACGTGAATAAAATAAAGACAAGAGAAATATACACACACACACTTTGTTGGGAAATAAACATTTACTAAAAACAAGAATTTTAAAGTCCATTTCAATGAAAAACTGTTGAGTAACCCATATTAATGTTTTAACGCCTCTAACAATTAATATTATACCCTTATTGCATTAATTAATTACACGTTCTCTCTGATGTTCAAAAAAAAATAAACCACGTTCTCCCAGACTCCCACTCTCCACGATCAACCGAACCCTCACCTCTCCCACTCTCTCTATCTCTCTCTAACACTCGATAACGATCTCTGGTTTAGGGTTCTTCACGATCTTCGTGATTCCATCAATCAGGCCACGTCGCTCTCTCGTTAAATATATGTCGACTTCGTCGCTCTCCGCATGCAGATAAATCCCAGTTGAGCAAGAAATCGCTCTCTGCCCTAATCTCAGTCGATCGAAGTTGATCTGTGGTTCAATCTCGGCGTTGCTGTCACTTTCAATCGCTCACGCTCATCGTCACTCTCTGGTTGAATATCAGCGTCGATA
>NC_020491.1:19601153-19602489 GCF_000184155.1 Fragaria vesca subsp. vesca
CCTCCCAGTAAACTTCTACTGGGGTCAGTAAACTTGCAATTCATTATCTCCCTTTCTGTTTCATGGCCACAACACACAACAGATACCCTAATAAACATCTTTATTAACTGCTCCGTAGTAAACAACTATTGCACCCTAAAACTATACATATTAATTAATGACAGTGATAATAACACTTCTTTTTTGTTTTGGAAGAAGCAGGAAAACATGACATTGTAATAGGACAGTGCCCAGATTCAACTTAATGGTCTCATATATATATACCAATAGTCGGATTTACACATGCTTGAAGCATTTGCTAAGCTTACATAAAGTAAAAGGAAAAACACTTACATATTTCTTGGTCGTATCTTCATCATCGGCCCTGACATAGGTCTTCTCAAAACCTTTGATAATTGGAAGCTGCTCCCCTTGTATTTTGAGTTCCTCCATTGTGTAGATGATAGGAGAAGACCCCGTGTGGTGGTGCATAGTCTTCTCCCCACTGTTCCGCTTGTTTGCCAAGAAGAGTCTCTAATATATACACGAAAAAATATTAAATAGATTAGTAAAATACAAGGGAAACAATGAATGTAATTTAAAAATAAAAATAAAAAACAATGAAGGTAATTTAAAAAATCACCTTGAACGCATCTGACTCGAAGTGCTAGCAAAGAAAGTTTCAGTGGTCCTCTCTCCCAATGAAATCTAAAGGCATGCTAGAGGACCCTTCCTTCAGATAAGCTTTGTAGCACTGGTACTTCCAGTCCTTGTACCTCTCCTGTGCTCCCATCAGTATCCAATTGAATATTGCCTCATCATTTTCATCACACTCGTACTTCGGCTAAGTAAGAAAGAAAACAAAAATTCACATATTAAGCACTAAAAAACAAAATAAAAAAATTAACACACCCAATTATTATTACAAAACACATCTTACAAAACACATCTTTCAATTCATATCAGCACACAATACTTTACACATATTCAATCATACTTTACACATATCCATAACATTTTCACTTTATAAGAAAACTCCTTATGCAAACCTCCTTAGACATGAAATTTTATCAACAGAGAGATATCAATTCAGTCAGTTCATGCCTTCCAATTACATAAGCAATCATATATATGTTATCAAACAAATGTAATTAAGTAAATTTACTTTTCATATACTTTTCAGTTACTTACTGTGACGACTCAAAAATTTTTTAAAATAAAAATAATAATGCCTAAACTAGTATATATATATATATATATATATTAATATATATTATTTTCTTTTACTCTATACTGTACATGTTGGTTATTTAGTTATTTCGTGTGTGTGTATATTTACATATAGTATTAACATGCT
>NC_020491.1:19602806-19605324 GCF_000184155.1 Fragaria vesca subsp. vesca
TAGTAGTACGTAGTAGAGAGTAGAGAGAGAGAGAGAGAGAGAGAGAGAGAGAGAGAGAAAGAGAGAGAGAGAAGAAATTGGTGTTGTAGGAAATTGGCAGAAGAATTCAGGTTTTGCATTTTTTTTATGTTCTTGATCAATTGGTTATTCCTTTGTGAACCATGTTGTGACTTATGTATATATGCTTCTTGTTATAGAGGATCATCTTGGTATGAAGTAAAGCATTAGGATTGGGTTTTTCTTTGTTGTTACCTACTGGGAATCATCTTTGAAAAGGGAAACTTGATTTGAGTCAAAAGCTGTAATTTTCTGATTCTGGTCTTCTACTTTCGAAAATCATAAGTATTTGTAGAAAATTCCTTTTGCTGCGATTCCAGTTTCTGATTGATCTTTAGGATGTCTATTACAATTGTTATGAAGACACCAACTGTAAATTCCCAGCCAAGCTATGTCGTTTTTAGCCATAAAGTTTACTGGTCAGGAAGTCAGGAAGTTGTTTTGTGATTTCAGATTTCTGTTTTTAATTGCACTCTTTGCTTTTGAATCTTTGTTGTTTTGATATGAGATTGTACATATGTAATGATTAGATTATTAAGTTCCTATACATGTTATTAGTTCCTACAATTGAAAGTAGAAACCATGATTTTAAATTTGCTTAAAAGTTGCTCAAAAAAAATGTAGAAGTTAGATTATTGCATATTTTTCTGTTAGCTATCTTTGTGGTAATTTTAGGCTTTTTGAGTGCAATCTTTGTGTGTTTTCTTTGTTTTGAACATTGAAGTGTTATTATTCAGTAATCAATAGTTTTAGCTACATAATAGTGTTTGTTATGCTTTCAAGTACAAGTAGGCATATATCAGCAAATTTGCAGAAAAATTTGCTGAACTGTATCTGAACTTTGAAATTGCATAACTAATTATAGAAAAATCGTTTTGGGGTGATTCCATCTCTCATAGTTTCTTCTGTTTGCCTGCTATAAGTCATTAGAAGACTTTGAAGTCAAAATATGAACGGTTTTGTACAGTTTTCAGTCTGTTTGTAACTGGTTCAGAAAAACCTGTTTGTGAAAGAAACTGTTTTGGTACTGTAGCTCTTGTTTTAGCATGTTACCTAATTCCTAATTTAAGTTCTAAATGAAATGGATTTAGTATAAGATTATTCAACTAATGATTATATCTTTTTATTAGGAACTTGCTGTGAGTATCGACAAAGGTAGGGGGAAAATTGGGGAGCCTCTATGGATGTTTATATGTTGTTTCTTTAGGATTATTTACTTATATGAAATACTTATGTGTGAAATTCTTGTTTCCTTGCTGCCATTAATATATGTAGGATTTGTTTTGATGTACATGTTATCATGTAAGAGAATGGTAGTGCTATGCGTAAAGCACTTTGGGGGTAAAGAAGTTAGGATTAAACTTTTGTGTAGTTGAGTCCTTGTCCTTGGAGGTACCACATCCCACAATGCCCGTGTAAATGCGTAAGAATGGCGCAATTAGTATAGGTGAAAAGGGCGGGATTGGCGAAAGAGGAATGGACAAGATGACTAGCAAAAGGGGAATGTGAAATTGAGTGGGAGGTAGTTCATATAAATGAGTTGCCTAAGTCACCCTTGTGGTAAAATACATGGTATGGGACATGTAGACTTAGTCTATTCGGCTATATGAACTACATGGAGTAATTGTATATGCATTGTTTATTTTATTAAAGTTGTTCACGTTCTCTTGTTTGAAGAGGTTTTTGCCTCCTACTGGGCTTATTATGCTCACCCCTTTAAATATTTTGTAGGTGAGGAATAAATAGTTTGAAGTTGGTTTCTTCCAAGGATCTTTTATTTACATGTGAAATATGTATGTTGTTGTTTTCCTTAGAATAACACGTAGACTTTAGTCTACCTTTGTAATATTACTTTTTGGAGTATCTTGTAATAAAGAATAAATTTCAGTTTATTGTTGAGTTGTTCTTTTCTAATTTCTTTCATATTCTAATTATGGAAATTCTATTTCATAGTTAGAATATGAGTTACACCTCAAAAAAAAATTCCAAAAATTGGGGTGTGACACTTACCGACATTGCATTCCACACCTTTCACTTCTCAGTCTGATCAAGGTCGTAGAACGTGTTTGCCCTCATTCCCACCAGACTCTGTATGGCGCAACCGATATCATGTGCCATCAAGCTGTTTATCCCCCTGACGCTAGGGCCTTTTACACGGGGGCAATACTCCAGCTTGATCTTTTGCCCTGTTTGTTGAACGATATCCTCCGCCTTCTTTCCAGAACAAAAACCCCGCCTCTTTTTCGGGGCCGGAGCTACAATTAACATGTGAAAATACATTATGATACTTAATATACAAGAGGATATATGTTGTGTGTAAGTGGCATGAAAATGAAAGAGACATATTGTACTGCAAGTTTACTGACCCCTATTATAAGTTGAGGGACCCCCAGTAGAAGTTTACTGACCCCCAGTGAAAATACATTATGATACTTAATATACAAGAAGATATATGTTGTGT
>NC_020491.1:19605481-19608098 GCF_000184155.1 Fragaria vesca subsp. vesca
CTTCATGCATTGGTGATACAGAAAACACTAACAAAAGCTGTGAGCCACTTAAGCAGAAGATACAATGTGATATGGTTTTTTTTTTGGTATAATTAAATAATAATAATAATAATAATAATGAAACACGATCAACGAATTCGTTTACGATTCAGAAGTAACAAGCAAGATCAATCTGAGAAGAGAGAGAATACGGACCTGCAAAAGGAGCGGCGGTGAGAAGGTGAGAGCAGAGAGATTGTAGCGGCGGTGAGAAGGTGGGAGTAGAGAGATCAGAGTGGCGGGTGGATGCGGTGGCGATGAGTGGAGGAATGGTGGATGCGCGCACTTTAATCGGTGGCCGATGCGTGGATGGGGGTCTGGTGGCACAGCTCTGGTGGCGCGACTCTGGTGGGAATTGGGAATTGTGGGTGTGAATTTAATTAAGGATTGTGGATTGCGCGAGGGAGTTAGTATAGGTTTTAAATTAGGTTTCGTCGCCTAAGACATTTATTTGTGACCTACGTATTCCGTCGCCTTAGGAATATTAGGCGACGAATTATTCAAATTCTTTCTCCTTATGGGTAGTCCTATCTTTGGTGGTTATTTTCCGTAAAATTTTTATACGACTCATTGCGTCTCATCGATTTGAAACTATTTTCAGTTGAAGGTCCGGCCAAAATACGTAATTTAGAAGGTCCAATGACCATTTCCGTGCGTTCAGGGGTTTGACTTACGGGATTGACCGTCCAGATCGAGCCCTTAACCTTGTGGGATCAAGTTGAATTTTTTCCCATATATGTATTTTATCATGATGGTCAAATCAGAAGGTTGGATTTTCTTTTCTCAAGTTTGATCATCACAATCACAACATGCCTACTAATGTTGTATAACTTGTTTACCTAGTGTTTAAGTAAATGTTCCGTTTCAAAAACAAACTATACGTAGAACCTTCAAAAGTAAAAAAGTCGTGAAATAAGATATGACCAGAATGGTGAAATACGTCTACGATTGAAAAATCACGGTATTCTGGTAAAGTCTCGGTGCCAATAGTTGCGGTCAATGCAATTTTTCATTCTTTCTCTTTATGGGTAGCCCTATCTTCGGTGCTTATTTTCCATAAAAATTTTATACGAATCGTTGCGTCTCATCGATTTGAAACTATTTTCAGTTGAAGGTCCGGCCAAAATACGTAATTTAGAAGGTCCAATGATCGTTTCCGTGCGTTTAGGGGTTTGACTTACGGGATTGACCGTCCGGATCGAGCCCTTAACCTTGTGGGATCAAGTTTTTTTCCCATACATGTATTTTATCATGATGGTCAGATCTGACGGTCGGATTTTCGTTTCTCAAGTTTGATCATCACAATCACGAATTTTCAATAATGTCGTCGGCTATAGTTAATAAAATAAAACAAAACAAATAAATTGAAAATATTAAATAAAAGTACTATAGCCGATGAATTTCATTACTTTAGCCGACGAGATTCACAGATTTAGCCGACAAAATAAAAATATTGTACTGCAAGTTTACTGACCCCCATTATAAGTTTACTGACCCCCAGTAGAAGTTTACTGGGGGGCAGTAAATTAATACACTTACTTGTTTGCCTTCTAACTTTGATTCGAGCGCTACCTTCTAGCCTTCTAACCTTCTAACTTCTAACTTTAATTTCGGAAAATTTCAAGCTTCCTTTTAAATTTTTAGCTCTCTCTTTAACTTACTCCCCTCTTCCTCAAACATCTTATCTTCTTCTTTCTCTCACCAAGAACTTCACCCAATAACTTTTTCTTTTTTCTTCCCCACCGAAACAAACCCACTCCGATTCCTCTCTCTTTCCTCTCCCTCTTCTCCTCCTCCTCTCCCTCTCCTCCCTCTTCCAACTCCTTAGATCGATCTGGTTCCTCCACTCCCTGACTCACCACCTCCTCCTCTCCCCCATTTCTGCCTCTCTCGATTGATCTGGGTCCATATCTTCTTCTATTTGCTCATTCGAGTTGCCAGAAAGCTATAGAATTTGTGGATCTTTTTAGGACTGGTTCTAAGGATTTTATGTTCAGATATGGAGTTGTTTGTTGATGAATTTGTTGTTGTTGTTGGTGGTGGTGGTGTTGTATTCGTTGTTGTTGGTGTTTATGGTACTTGCGGTGGGTGTTGGTAGTGGTTAGTCGACGACAACGATGGTGGAGGTTTGGGTTGAATTAAATTCCGATTTGGGTCGGGTCATATCTGGGATTTTGGTGGCGGTAATCGGTGTTATTTTGTTGGTGATCGATGGTATGTAGGGTGAGCTTTGGTTTTGGTGGTGGCGGCTTGCGGTGGTTTTGGTGGCCGCAGAGTGGTGGATTTGGGTTGAGAACAACAAAAACTGAAATAAAAATAAAATGAAGAAACCGTCGAAAATAAATAATTAATAAAAATAAATTAATATTTGTTCCCAAAAAATACATATGATAATCAGAGTCGTCCGAATAATCATATATATTATATATTAATCGTACGACGTACAATAATCGTAATATATACTAATCGTACTCATGATAATCCGAGTCGTCTGAATCATCATCCTCCTCAGTTTGGTCAGAATACTCATCATCCTCTATGTATTCGTCATCTATGAAGCCGTCGTCATCATGATTGG
>NC_020491.1:19608118-19614012 GCF_000184155.1 Fragaria vesca subsp. vesca
CCAGACCATCAGGGTATACCTCGCAAATGTTGAAGGAAGGAAATGGAAAAAGAAGAATGTCCTCGGTCGGATTCCTAGACATAGAGGCAGCGGTAAGTAGTCAAAACCTGAAATAGCAGCGTGCCGCAGCACCGCGGTCTCCTCCATTACTTTTTTTCAGTTAACACAATCTTACTACTTGCTTTTATAAATACAGCGCACGGAGGTGGTACATGAACAAAAACTGAAGGAGTTCCTAGCTATAGGAGGAAAACAGGGGGAATTCAAATGTAATGAATTGGATATAGAGCTTTCTATTATTAATCCTCTATGGTCCATCTTCAGTAAGGACCTGGTTTTCATTCCGGTCACTATGCCAATAACATCATCAGACGACACAAGAGGCACGACATATAAAGCAGCATTTGAAACAAGTGTCGTCTGATGGTTTTTGTGGTTTTTGAGACGACATATAAAATGTAAAAGTCGTCTCAATGACATCCTATTTCAATATTTTTAGAGGCTAGTTCATTTTTTCTAAGTTTATAAAAATCATACGACATATAGGTGTGGTGTCAACAAACCCAGAAATTCTCACTTTTAGTTGAAAATTGAGACCTCATATATATGTTGTGTGAGAAAGGCTGTCCAAATCTAGTTTTCAGCTCTTTTAATGTACTTCTGGAGACAATAAATATATGTCGTCTGAAAGAAACTGAAATTTTCAATTCGAACTTAGAAATTCTCACTTTTTACTGAAAATTGAGACCTCATATATTTGTTGTCTGAGGAAGGCTGTCCAAATTTGGTTTTCAGCTCTTTTAATGTACTTCTGGAGACGACAAATATATGTCGTTTGAAAGAAACTGAAATTTTCAATTCAAATTTTCCTGTGCAGAGTTTTACTTATGAGACGACATATTTATGTCGTAAAAAAAGAACCTTAAATTTTCAATTGCGTGCGGAAACAATTTTCCCAATCTTAGCGAATTCGAAATTTTCCCGCTCTTAACGAATTATGGCGCCACTTCTTTGTGTGACTCAGACGACATAAATATGTGGTAGTAAGATGTCCGAAATTGGTCAGCAAACGATATGTCTATTATCCATACGGAAGCGCTCTTATCTCCTCCCTCCGAACTTATTTTTTTTATTCGTGAATGCTGGAAATCTCATTGAGTACCCGCGAAACTAATCCATGAGAAAATTTAGACACGTTTATAAACCTATTATATAGGTCCCCATAGAAAAATTTAATCGTAAATAAAGCTGACTCATACGATCGAGACCCAAACTTTATCGAAAATTGGTAAGTTCTATACCGTATCCATATTTTACTTGTGTGATCACATCGTACGGTCAAATTTTGTAAATTAGATTTTGTTCATACAGTTGGCTTATAAAGATACATGTTTAGGTATAACGTAGTAAACGTCTTATAGCACATTAGCAGGCACGTCATGATTGAAATGACTAAAACTAAAAAAATTCAAATTTGAGTATTAGATATTATCATGATAGCGAAACCTAGCCATGGTACAAAATTTAGACATTTTCGATAATGTTCGGGTCTCGATCGATGCAGGCAACGTTAGTTCAATCATTCTTCAACAAAGTCAGACTACATATACATGTTGTCTGATTAATACTTGAAAAAATCAACACAATTATCAAAAATGGAAACGCTCTTATCTACTCCGCCCAAAACTTATATATTTGATTCATCAAAACTCAAACTCTCCTTTGGTATTGGCGAAACTAATCCATGTGAAAATTCGGTCACTTTTACAAATCGATAGTATAGTTCCCCATAGAGAATCGTAAGGAAGTATAGGCGTAAATAAAGTTGACCCATGCGATCGAGACCCAAACGTTATCGAAAATTGGTAAAATTTCTATCGTATCCATATTTAACTACGTTGATCACATCATACGGTTAGATTTTACAAATTAGATTTTGTCCATACATTTGGCTTATAAAGATATACGTTTAGATATAACCTAGTTAACATGTTCTAGAACATTAATAAGCATGTTGTGATTCAAATGACTAAAATTCAAAAATTAAATTTTGAGTATTGGATATGATCACGATAGTGAAACATAGCTATGGTACAAAATTTAGACATTTTCGATGATCTTCTGGTCTTTGTCGACGCGGTCAACGGTAAATTGATCATTCTTATTAAGACTACACATATATGTAGTATGATGTAATGATAAAAACACTTTAAAAAGTAAAAAGTATTAATTAATAGAAAATTATAATATGAAAAAAAATGTTTAGTGGTTAGGGGTTAGGGGTTAGGGCAAAATTGACATTCCACCTCCAAAAGTATAAATAAGATGCTAACGAAACCCTAGCACCCAAAAATGTCTTCCCTCTTTGCCGCTCTCACTCTCTCTCAAGAACCTCAATCTCAAATCTATTGTCTCTCTTCCCTCTCTTCCCAAAAATCTCTTCTCAACTCTATTGTCTCTCCCTTTTCTCTCTCGACTTCACCTTCGATTCTCTCCTTCTCTCAGAACACGTTTTATTCCCCTCTCCGCCTCTCGACGACTCCGAGCTCTCATTCATCAGCTCTAGCTCTACTCCTTGCTAGCTGGTAAGCCTCTTTAGCGAATTTGGTTAGATATGAGATCTGGGGTTTTCAATTTTGGGTTTTTGAGTTTTTTGAATTTGGTTCACCAAGTCCTCAGTACCACCTCCACCCAGTCCTCTTTTTCTCTACCTCCTTTTGTTATCTTTGAAAGTATTTTGATGATTTTGTTCTAACATGATATTGTGGAACCCCAAAAGGTGGAGGCTCTTTGCTGTCCTCCTGGAAAATGTTGCTGTGTTTGCTTTTCATCATACTAGAAGAAGAATTAGAGGATTTCAGACCTTCAAATCGCTGAGCTTCTCCCAACATCAAAGTTTGCTTTCTTTTGGTAATATATTCTTCCACTCATCACGAATTTCATTGATATATGTTTGAGGTTGTTATGGGATGCACTTTTGAGTAATCATTAGGTTTGGTAACTCTATTTAGATGCTTATAACTAATTTAGATTAGGTTTCATATAGTGCACACCACATGTTTGATAGAATGCCTCACAGACACAGCAAAGCTGAACCAGTGGGCTTTTCCATGATTTTCGAAAATAGACTCTTCAATGATCGTTTTAAACTTGGTTTCAAGCAAAACGGAGTTGATTTGAGAAACTTGTGCTATTTTAAAGTTCATACAATGTTTCAGAATTTTCTGCAGAAATTGCATTTCGGTCACTTTGGGTCTCTATTCTACCATGTATTTGAACTCCAAACGACTTGAAATTTTGGGCTATTGTGGTTTTGCTTGTCTACTTTGATTCTGGAGATTTTCAGCTGAAAGTATTAAAAAGTCCATTGTTAATGAATTTTTCTCTCTTACTACCTGTTTCCTGAAACTTTCTCAGGTTTGCAGCTTATTGTTACAAAACAATTGGTTTGAGAGCTCTTACCTTTTGTATCAGTTTTCGATCTTTAACAAGTTAAATTAGATATGCAATCATGCTTTGATTTTGTATTTCAGTCTAAAAAGGGTCAAGGAAAAACTTCATTTTGTTTTAACAAAGCTTTGTCTCTGTGTTATATAATCTGATCACTACTTTTCTTTTGGAACAAGCTCACACATGGAAACTCTAGCTACAGCTGATTCTTTGAAAATTCGACTTTGATTGATGTTAGGACTGACTAAGGTACTGCTTATGCTTATATTAGGAACAAGGATACAAGGGAACTGAAGGTTGGTCAAGTGGTACTTGCTGTGAGTCGCACATCAGAATTTCCAAGTAGGGGGTCTTCACTGGTTAGAGATGTTTCTGAAAATATCATTATGTTTTTATGCATAAAAGTATAATTTTATGTGATGACTTGAGAGTGAAGGCTATGATCTTAAAGGCTCATTTTGGTGTGCAATATCTATGTTAGTCTTATCTGGAATAGAACTTCCAGTTTGTAAGTGGTTGTCATGTATGATTATAGCCTTGTCTCTTTTCAGTTTTCTTGTGTTCTTAGTGTTATCCAGTAAAGTTGTACTTCTGTGTTGTAATCCAATTTTCTCTCTTTTGGCAGATTTGGAAACAAATTTGGACACAAGGAAGTAAAGGAAAGCGACTCAAAATTGTTAAAGGAGCAAATGATGTACTCTTACGTAGATTAATTAGGATTAATAGGTATTGTTGTCATACAAACTTATGTCCACACTTCAATTGAATTTGTAATTGAAGTGGATTATTGACATTTAATGAAGAGTTATTTTCCTTGTTATATATAAAGTCTAATTCGCAATCAAACGACATAGATGTTTATAACAAGCAACAAGAATGTGTAGTTCAATAGACAATCAAATGACATAAGTCCTTCTAACCAACAATAAAAATATGAAGTCCAATGGACAATCAAACGACATAAGTCATCTTACCCAACAACATAAAAGTGAAGTAAAAAGAATTATCAGGCGACATAAGTGCCTTATCAGACGACATATAAAAGTCATTGGTTTTCCATTCAGACGACATAGAGTAATAATTTTCTAAATTTGATTAACATCAGAAGACATTAAATTGTCGTTAGAAACATCATCTAATCACATCAGGTGAATGTATTTGTCGTTATAGGTTATGTAGGTCGACGATTATATGCAGTGTAAGATTGTATCACACTACATCTATTTCGACAAATCCTTCATTTTTTCTTCTTTCATTCGACATTTAAATGTTGTTGGTCTTTTATGCAGACAACATAAAGTTTGGAAACCTTTCAGACTTGTCAAATTTCAGACGACTTATTATCTGTCGTCTGACTAACATTCACACGGCGGTGAAACATCGTCGTCTGATAGCTTATCAGACGACAGGCCCTCAGACGACATATGATTTTTGGTCAGACGACGGAGATTCACTGTCGTCTGATGATGTTTTTGGCATAGTGGGTACATCACGGGGTCAGCCACCACTATACCTTGGTCCTGATTGACAACGAAGCTCGATGCTTCTATCACCTGAACTCAATGCTACTGCCAAGGAAAGAGTACTCTGCCGACACCAACAACCACTTTCAGAATGCAAAGGTAGTGGTGAGTTGTAACTGATTTATTAGGGTAAGAAGTTTACTGGGGGGCAGTAAACTTCTTACCCTATTTTTTGTTTGTTGCTTGTTCTCTTAGTTTGTTTGAGTTGTAATTTACTTGTGTGTTGGAACCAACAGGTGAAGCACATTATGGTGTTCATCAAACGCGTATATGATTCCACCAAATACCCTCTCAGCCAAGGCTTGGACCCTGAGGAATGGAGGGAAAACTATGACAAGCAGGAGAGCCAAAGAATAGTGGTTGACGGTTACTTGATGATGAGTGCTGAAGAGAAAAGAACAAGAAGATGGATGCTGGACCAAAACATTTATCAAGCAAGATACAAGCTAAAGGATATCTTATCTTGCCCGCAGCAAAACAAAACATCGTAAGTACCTTTAAACTTCCTTTAAAGAGTTTTATTGGGGTCAGAAATTACTTGTCTGTTTTATTGGGGTGAAAAATTTAGTAACATTGTTTCTTAATACATTAATTGCAGGTCAGACTGTGGACCATTTTTGCTCCACTTTATAGAGAGCCTATGTCATAGGAAAAAACCGACAAAAGATGGCCGTAATGAAATGAGGAGGAAGATCCTACTAAAGTTCATGGACATCAATATAACAAAAAGTTTAGTGTCATTTTAGATGTAGGATCTTCAAAATGTGAAAATATGTAGTATTTTGGTAGTGTTGCAAGATATGACTGATCTTGAATTTCAGTAAAGGAACTTGTTCTTTTAGTAATTTTGGTCTATTCCTTTGATCTTTCTGTCAGTTTCATTTATCTTTGGTTGTCAGTTTCAGTTTTTTTTTTTGTTAC
>NC_020491.1:19614032-19617564 GCF_000184155.1 Fragaria vesca subsp. vesca
ATTTCGTTTGTTGTTGGGGCATTTCGAATTCGCATATGTGAGAAAATTTCGGCAGCATCTCCCTACAGTTTCCCAAGTGCACAAATATCTATACCTAGAATGCACTCGAGGAACAATAATTAAAGGAAGATCTTATCGAAATATATATACCCACAACCGAAAACGAAACACACCAACAACAAACATGATCTCAATGTCATATGCTTCCAAACTGTCCAAATATGAGACAATTCGAAAACCATTTTGTTAGACACTGTCGTAACATAATGGTTCTTAAACGGGATTTCTAATGGTAACAATATATATTGATGAATGTATAAGAATATTATAATTCTTAATTACATGATTCACCATTTTATTTTTAATATGATGATAATAATACACAAATCGATTTGAATAAAAACAAAAATTTGATAAACATATTATTCACATAATCATTAATCATACATACAAAAGCTAAATATATATATATATATATGTATATATATATCTTTAAAAATTATACACACAAAAGTTAGATATATATACAAACATAATACTATATAGTTTTCATGCATATATAATATTATACGTACGTACAAACATATTATACACACATATCCAGTAATTATATTAAGCATACAAGTAAGCAACAATCCATCAAAATTGGATCGGCAAGTCGCCGAAAGTTCGCAGAAAATATGCCTAAAAGAAGAAAGTAGATATATTAATTAAAATAGTTACATATATACCAATTAGCTAAGAGATCGAGATCGAGATCGAGGCGCGCAGCTCTATCTTCAAGATCGATCAACTTCATGAAGAAAAGCTTCCAAAACTAGATTTGGATCGGATGAATATTCCAATGAGGGAGAGGGGAGCTAGACCATGTCTTTCTTCTGCGTTCTCTTCTGGGCAAAAGGTGTATAAATGGATGATGTGTAAACTTAGCCGACGGAATATTCCGTCGCCTAAGAGAAAAGGCTTCGGAAAAAATATTCGTTCTGCTTTGTGTCAAGCAATAATTCAAAATCTTAGGCGACGGAGTATTCCGTCGCCTAAGAGAAAAGGCTTCAGAAAAAATATTCGATCTCCTTTGTGTCAGGCAATAATTACTGTTCGTTGTATAAGAGAGATATACCGACGGAACAATATTCGTCGCCCTAGAAAATTTTAGACGAAAAAATCATACCGACGGAAGGTATTCGTCGCCTAGGGTTTACTAAGGTGACGGAACCTGGACGACGAATGGTGGTTTGTCGTTTAGGAATATCCTAGTCGACGGAAGACGTGTACGGTTATTTTCCGTCACCTAGGATATCTTAGACGACGGATGCGGCATCATAGATGACTGTTTGTCTTCCGTCGGTGAAGAGTTACTTAGCCGACGGAATTAGTATAATTCCGTCGGCTAAGTTGATATTTCATGTAGTGCTCTCTAGGTCAGTCATCCCCCAAAGTCGAGAATGACGTGGTCATATGAAGAACCCTCCTTCTTTCTCATATCTTCTCGACCTTTCCAAATTATTATTATTATTTTTTAATTATTTTTTATATAAAATATTTATTTATTATTTATAAATCATCCGGGTATTACAGTCGCGTTGGCGCAGGCTTCTGGTCTTGCTAGCGAGCGTCGTGTGTGACCGGACGAGATGTTGTGATGTCTCTAAACTAGGGCAGAGTGGATCCTTTTGGTTTAAGGTTTTCGGCTAACTGATGGCAGAGGCTGCACAAGGAGCGGTCGTGTGGCGGGCGATGGCGAGTGGTAGGGTTGTTGCATCGTGGGATTCGGATTTTGCAGCAGGCTCTAGGAGGGTGATCTCAAGTAGTTAGGTTCTAATCTTCGAACTAGTGTTGGGTTGCGTCCTGTTTCTTCTCCATCGTCATTGTTTGAACAAAGGCGGCCGGGATCCGAATTTGGCGGCAACGTGACAGTGAAGGTAGGTTGGAGGTAGCGGCACTGCCTGTGCAGCAGTTTTGTTCGGCTGGATTCACTGCTTAGGACTGCCGAGCCCTTGCTGAGGTGTGGACTGGTCTTGGGCCTGATGGTCTTTGAGATTTGGGCCCTGACTTTGGTTTTGTTTTATTTTATTTTATGCTTTTTATTTAGTATTATTCTAGGGCAGCTTGCGGTTTTCAGGGCCGGTCCTGAAGGATCCAAGGCCCAGTGCGGGAAAAAAAAATGTGCCCTTTATATAATTTTTTTTCGGGGTTTCGAACCTAGCCAAGTACAATGCTAGGAGGCTCATCCCCACACATGAAATTTTTTATTGATATGCTAAAATATGATACAATGGGGGTGACATAAAACCAATACCCCTTAAAAAAAAATTTTTAAGGATTACAATGACAAACCAAAGAGAAATCTAAGCTGAAACTAAGTACCTCCAAGTGTTTTTCCTGTATGATCAGCTTGACTGAGAGTGGATCATCCCTTGACATCTTCACACCATGCTCCTTGCTTCTGGAATTATAAAGAACAAATACATGAGAATAAACGAAACAAACCAGATAACCACCAAGACAAGAATAAGTATCAACCTACAACTCTTGTACCTGCATAAGGATCACATATAAACCACATCTTATCTAAAATGACTTATTCTTGCATTTTTAGAAGCAAAATCATCAACTATATGTTCAACATCAATAGCTTTCAACATATTCTTTTCAATACTCAATATTGCTAATCCATTCAACCTATCTTGAGTCATAGTTGTCCGCAAATAAGATTTTATCATCTTTTATTTTGAAAAACTCTTTTCCGCAGACGCCACGGTAATAGGTACAATGAAGTAATAGAATATTGCTTTAAACTAAAAATTAAAATAAAGTAATAGAACAATAGAACCTGGATAGTGAAGCACTGCTAACTTCAATTCTTTCTATCAAACCCAACTACCCAAGATCTGACGCACATTTCCAAATTCCAATCTTCTCTGCAAAAACATAAGAACAATTTCATATATAAATTATATATTCCAATTTCTTATATCTCAAATGCATGATTTCAGAAAGGAAAAATAAAATTTAAAAAAAAAAAGGAGATTCGAAGCAACCGTTTTTAATGGCAAAACCCAAAAAGAAGAATTTGGATTGGTGAAACTCAAAGAAACCTTATGTCCAGTGACTCCAGTCTTTAAAAACTGGATTGTGAAAGAGGAGATGTGAAATTGAGAGTGCGAAATTGAGAGAGGATGAAAAATTTTGAATGATCATGAACAATTTATAGAGAGAGCAGACAAAAGATTTTTGGTTCCGGAGAATATCAATCACGAATCAACACTACCAGAAGAAAGGCTTTAGCCGACGAAAATAAAAAAACCAGGCCGACGAATTTTTTTTTCGTCGGTTAAAGTCCACTTTAGCCGACGAATTTTTTTTCGTCGGCTATGGTCAACTTTAGCCGACGAAAGTAATATTTCATCGGCTGAATAATTTTTTTCGTCGGCTATAGTCTGTGAACTTTAGCCGACGAAATTTTTAAAAGTTTAGCCGACGAAATTTTTAAAAGTTTAACCGACGAAAAAAAATTCGTCGGCTAAAGTGG
>NC_020491.1:19618651-19620049 GCF_000184155.1 Fragaria vesca subsp. vesca
TATAGTAAATTTTGTCGGCTATAGTTATTTTTTAATTATTTATTACACACTTTAGCCGACGAATATATTAATTGTTTCGTCGGCTAAAGTCTGGAAAAAAAACCGACGACATGTTTTTCGTCGGCTAACTGTGGGACTATAGCCGACGAAAAAAAAAATTTCGTCGGCTAAAGTCATCACAGACGAGCTTTTCCCGACGACACTATAGCCGACGAGCCTTCGTCGGCTAAGATCTTAGCCGACGAATTAAGATAGCAGGCCGACGAAAATTTTTCGTCGGCTAAAGTGCTTGTCCTGGTAGTGCAAACTCTTTTATTGCTACAACGGATCTTCTCCATAATTGATGCAACAAGTATTTGATTTGGAGAAGGAATCAGAAGAAGAGAAGATGAGAAGATTAAGAGTTGGGGAGAGAAGAAGAGATTGAAAGAAGATTTTTGTTGGTGCAGAAATAAAGAAGACGCAAAAAATTAAAGAGGAGAAGAGTTGAACGACAATAGGGTTTTCCAAACCCTATAATTATGGTTTTATTTTTTAATTTTATATTAATGATAAGTATATATTAATTAATATAACAAATGAAAGAAAAAAAATTTGGGCCCCTTCAGCCTTGGGCCTGGTGCGTGGGCACTGCTTACACTGGGTCAGGGCCGCCAAGCCTAACGGTTATAAGACATTTTCTTAATTATTGGGCTTTGACTTTTATCTAAGGATTTTTGATAGTTTAGGGAACCACCCTCTGCGTAGGGTGGTTCCGAGAGTGGTCAAATACATTGGGTTGGGCATTAATACCCCTTCCTACTTTTGTCTTGGTGGCGGGTTACTCGATTCGTTTGCTACTTCCCCACTTGTGTCTTCGTTTGCTACGAGAACAATATTGATAAAACGCTCGTCATATATATTACAAAAGGGTAGTGCTAGAGGGTCTTAATAAGGCCTAAGATTTATGGCTTTAATCTTATGTAGCATGTCATGTCACTTAGACACATCATCAATTAAAAAAATCATGTCATGTCATTCTTATGTCAAAATACAATCTTATCCTTCTCAAATCCAAATTAGGCAATAGTTATACCAAATTTTTCTCTCATCTAGATGATTTAGCTACATTTTTTATCGAGTTGATTTAGTTAATTACCTTACATGAATTATATTAAATTTATTTCTTAATGGAGTACTCTCATATTACAATAATTTATTAGATTTTAGGGGTCACAATTACGATATTAATAAATTTTATTTTCCATCTTATATATATATATATATGTATAACTTTTTTCCTTCGAAAACTATATATATTAAATATATATATATAAATTCAATTGAATTCATATTTTTGAACAAGAATACTTTCAAATATATATATATATATATATATATTCCACATTATATTAGTTA
>NC_020491.1:19620487-19631047 GCF_000184155.1 Fragaria vesca subsp. vesca
CTCTCTCTCTCTCTCTCTCTCTCTCTCTCTCTCTCTCTCTCTCTCTCTCTCTCTCTCTCTCTCCTCCTCCTCCTCCTCCTCCTCCTCCTCCTCCTCCGACGCTAGCTACCCACACAAGCACCGTTACTTCATCTCCTCCGACCACCTTCTCTTCCCAATCCACCTTCTACTGCGCCTAATCACCCAGTCCCCAGCGCCGTCTCCGTCGTCTCTTCTGCCGCAGCCCAACCTCGTCGTCCCACTCGCCGGCGCTGCCACCACCGCCTTCTCCCTCCTCTTCTTCCTCCTCGTCTGCTTCCGCAACTCCGACCACCTTCTCTTCCCGATCCACCTTCTGCAGTGCCCAATCACCCTTCTGCAGCGCCCAATCACCCTTCTGCCGCAGCCCAACCTCGTCGTCCCACTCGCCGACGCCGCCACCACCGCCTTCTCCCTGCTCTTCTTCCTCCTCGTCTGCTTCAGCAAAATCACCCGCAACCGCACAGCCCTGGAAACCGGCTCTAAGCTGCCTCACCGCTTCTCCTACTCCCCTGGAAGGGCGTTGCTTGCCGGCGTGCTCCGGGGTCGGTGGAGGAGGCCGGTGTGCTCACCGTCGGGGAAGGTGGGTGCTCACCGTCGGGCCGGTTCCTCAGTTCTCTCCTCTCCGGTCAGTAACCAAAATTATTAAGGGTCAGTAATTGAAAACTAAGTGATTATTGGGTGTCAGTAACTGAAAACTAAGTGATTACTGGGTGTCAGTAACTGAAAACTAAAAGTTATTGGGGGTCAGTAACTAGTTACTGGGGGTCAGTAACTAGTTACTGGGTGTCAGTAATTAATCAATAATTGGTTACTGGGGGTTAGTAACTAGTTATTATGAGTCATTAACTGGTCAGTAACTGATTATTGGGGGTCAGTAACTGGTTACAGAGGAAAATCCGGTGACCGGAATCCGGCGGTCGATGACCGGAGTCCAGTGTCCGACGGCCGGTGACCGGAGTCCAGTGACCGGAGTCCGAAGTTCTGGCCAAGTCTTTTCATGTTGAAGAGGTGGGGGCAAAATAGTCTTAAAATAATATGGTTTGTTAAGACTTTAGTAAAGATTTATGCATTTTGGCATAAAGATTTGTGCATTTGGGCATAAAAATGGTTACCTTATATTGGAATGGGCTAATGCAAAAGATTATCATTGAAATAGGAAATAAGGGGTTTGAATTAGTACTAAATGGGCATTTTCCCTTAAATTTAATCATGATGACCATAATGAAAAAAATGGCTTCAAAAATATTTTATTATAAATAAAGACAAAATAATCTAAAACATTTGATTTGAAAATGAAAAGATTGTATTTTTATTTAAGAATGAATTGACATGATTGTTTACATTGATGATGTGTTTATGTGACATGTTACGCCACATAGGATTAATGCCAAAAAATTTATGCCTTATTAAGGCCTAGAATTATTTTCCGTTACAAAAACTGCATTAAATCCCCATTTCATTTGAGCGCCGTACTCGAACAAAAATATGCGTCTTATTCTTATGTTCCAACAGTAAACAAACGTAGACAGTTCGATTGGGTTCTTCCACATCTTATATCCGGCACCGTAGTGGAATTTTCTTTCACGTTCGAGTTGATTGCCGATGATGTGTCTCCACTGTCGGTAACACTAAAGTTTACGCTACAGCTACATGCATGTCCAAACAATACAAGGCCTCGTGTGTAACACCCCACCTATAGTTAGGACCGTTCACGATTAATCTCCTACATACCCCACATTTTGAACAAATAGAACTATATGACTTTCCATTATTACCTCATCCCACACGTCACTTCAATATTTCACGACTGTCCATTATTAGCTCATCCCACACCTCACTTCCAACCCAGAATCATCTCTCACTTTCTCAATATATATAGTGCATCGCAATTGCTCGATCTTCATCAGTTTACTTCCCAGAGTCTCGCTCGCTTCAGCTCTCGTACTAAATCTGCTGTTACTTATCGACCAGATATCAAGAAAATGGTGGCATCTTCAGAACACGAACACCCCAAGAAGGCCCTTGGATGGGCTGCCAGAGACACATCTGGTGTCCTCTCTCCTTTCAAGTTCTCAAGAAGGTGTGCTATATATTACATGTTTTCTATACTCCATGTCAATTCACTCTTGTTTATTTCAATATGAAATCTTGGTTATCTAAACAAAGCTGAACTGAAATGGTTCCAGGGAAACCAGAGAGAAGGACGTGACGTTCAAAGTGCTGTTCTGCGGTATATGCCATTCCGACCTTCATATGGTCAAGAACGAATGGGGCATCTCTACCTATCCTCTTGTTCCCGGGTACGTATGGGCTCGTTTGATGCTGCTTTTTTAAATCACTTTGAACCAATAGCTAGCTTTTCTGGTATTTCGTTGTGCTTTAGCTTTTAAAGTAAAGCAGTTGGTGTTGTTTGATTAATAATTGCATATATAACTTGGGTGTTTCAGGCATGAGATTGTGGGTGAAGTGACAGAAGTGGGGAGCAAAGTGCAAAAATTTAAAGTTGGAGACAAAGTTGGTGTTGGGTGCTTGGTAGGCTCATGCAAAACTTGCGACAGCTGTGCTAACGATTTGGAGAACTACTGCCCCAAACAGATACAGACTTACGGCGCCAAGTACCTTGACGGAACAACCACATACGGCGGTTACTCTGACATCATGGTGGCGGATGAGGCCTTTGTAATCCGTATTCCGGACAACCTGCCTCTTGAGGGTGCTGCTCCTCTCCTATGTGCCGGAATCACAACTTACAGTCCCCTGAGGTATTTCGGACTTGACAAACCCGGCATGCATGTCGGGGTGGTTGGCCTTGGCGGTTTAGGCCATGTCGCGGTGAAGTTTGCCAAGGCTTTGGGGGTTAATGTCACAGTGATCAGTACCTCCGCTAATAAGAAAGATGAAGCTATTAAACACCTTGGTGCTGATTCTTTCTTGGTCAGTCGTGACCAAGATCAGATGCAGGTAATACTTGAAATAAGAAATAATTGTTCAAATTATTAATTAGTGCAATAATTAAACCTAAAGTTGATGATATTTTTCTCCACGATAGTGATAGTAATTTAATATCTGGTGCATGTTGATCATATTTTGGACACAATTTTTTCATATTCCTCTCTCTAATGATACAAGAATGTCTATCATGCATACGTTGTGACCAAAATCAACTAATCTGCCGATATTTTAGGCTGCCATGGGAACATTGGACGGTATCATCGACACAGTTTCCGCAGTCCACCCCCTCCCACCTTTGATTAGTTTATTGAAGGCTAATGGAAAGCTTGTTATGGTTGGAGCACCAGAGAAGCCACTTGAGCTACCAGTTTTTTCTTTAATAATGGGTCAGGACTTTATCCTTGTAATTCTGCATTTTAATAGCATCACTTGTGTGTTAATGTATGCTGATTTACTGAAATTGTGCAATTACAGGAAGGAAGACTTTAGCCGGTAGTAATATCGGAGGTATCAAGGAGACACAAGAGATGATAGATTTGGCAGCCAAACAAAACATAACGGCCGACATCGAGATTATCCCCATCGACTATTTGAACACTGCTATGGAGCGTCTTGCTAAAGGGGATGTTAGATACCGTTTTGTCATCGACATCGGAAACACATTGAAGCCGGCCACTTAAATTTGCATTTCGATCAGAAACTGAATCAAGCGAGGTCGAGAGGCCTACGTAACAATGCAAACATGTGCTAGCTTGTTCTTGGAGTAGTCTTTAGCTTTTCTCTGATGTATTCCATCTGTTTTGTTCATGTCCCATCTTATTATGAGAAAAATGTGGTACCGTGGATATTGAATAAATGAAGAGCTACTGGAACGATGGTTTCACATATTATTTGTGGTGCTAATTGCTTTGGCCCAGTTTCACGTGTCCGTTATACACCTTTCTTCCCAGAGATAATCTTGCTTTTTTCCTCGCACGGCTCCACTCTCATTTTCGTATCCACGGCAAATATGTACTCTCATAGTTCTCGGTCGGTTGCTACTTGGCTACTGTCAAACAATGCAGTAATATCCCAACCAGCAGGAACTGGATCATTCATTCAAGTAGGAGATCTATAATTCAACCAATTCAGTCTCAATTGTGCCTTTCTCAACCAATTCAGTCTAGGTGTCGACAATCTTTTCTCCGTCCTTTTTATCTTTGCTTCATATCTCCCCCTAGCCTAGCTGTTTGGTACGTACCGAAGGAAGCATACTATTGGGAATTGGGTTAGGGTTTGTCTGCTGTGCATGCAATGTTACATGACACACATACTAATAAGAATGATTACACGTGGTTTTGCATGGAAGGGCGGGGTGCCATGTGTCTTGAAAGTAGGTTGCATGTTATGCAAGCATGTGTCGTAAAACTTTCTATAAGAATTTTAAAAAAAAAAAACAAATAAGAATCCTCTTATACATGTTAACAGTGCATGTAATTAGTGTTAATTAGTTGTTGATTGTAATTTCTTGCTTAATTAGCTAGTTGTTAATTAGGCTAATTAGTTAGGAAACGACACAAAAGTCATACACGTGTTGGTCAATCATCTCACTCAACGTCATCGATTTTGTTACATAGCAGCTTTAAGATGAAGATGAAGTATAGAAGGCCCAGGTCAACGATATATTAGCCCAATAGATTGGACCTGGACCACATTATTGGGGATAGAACTTCGTTTCTTCCTCTGCACTTCTTCTCTTTCCCTGTTCTGTATCTTAGGGTTTAAGACTTTAAGCTCTCTCTGTTCTGCACTTCTTCTTTCTCTTTCTCTGTTCTGTATCTTACTGTATAATTAGTACGTAATCCAAATATAGTTGTCTTAAAGATATATATCTGTTTATGAAATTAGGAGTATGATGATTGATGACTGATATAGTAGTATGAGTTCACGTCCAAAACCAGTTGGTAATGAATAAAGAGACTCAAACTCTTATAAACTCACGCAAGCAATGTCTAATATTTCCGATGTGAGATTGATATCTCAACAATGACAACCTATTCAATGATGAATTAATTTGTGATAAGCCTTGAGTCTCTTACTAGATAACTTTAACCAGACTACAAACTCTCTATGGGATGAGCACAAAGCTAAGTTTAGGCAATTATGTATATGTGGATGAGAGAAAATCCCTGATCAATCAGACAATCACATACGTTCTAGGTAATAGCATTGAGTTTCAGCCCCATTAATAGTATTACGTACCTATCTTTACACAAGAAATCAGATTCACTTGAATAATCAAAGCTAAGCATATGTTTTCTTCCCCTTTCTCTCTGTCATCACTCAACAACTCAAGAAACATACCCGAATAATCTTGTGCTTTTGAGAATGATCGGAGTCTTTAGCCCACCGTAGAGGGAGATCACCTGCTCGGGGAATGACCAGAGTCATCTAATTGAGCCAATGAGAATTCAGAAAACGCTATCAGAATGACCCAAAATGCCAAAAATCCCCAAGCACACTTCACCTCAGATTCAACCACGTATACCCCCACCAATTAACACTCATCTGTTCTTTGACTACCCATCAACCACGTATACCCTCACCACCGGCCATGAAAGCAAACTGTTACCGAGTCACAGCCATGTATGTATGCGTCGACGGATAAGCACATTTGTTCCAGTCCCATCTCATATTTTGCGACAAAATTCATAAACACATTCACTAAATCCATTGTTTACTTATTTTCTACGCGTGTTGGATAGTGAAGTTCTTCCTGCTTCATTAAACCCGAAAATGATCTCTAACTGACAATGTTCCGATTCGTATCAACCATATATCGGGAAATTTATCTTAGCTTGTTCTGGTCGGCAGGAGAAAGTCCTATACCACACGAAAGAAATACCATCTTTGAATTTCCATTTATGCATTGACAAAATACCCCATTTCTCACTGAATCTTCTGCCTATATATGCCATTTATCTCTCTAAGATTTTCACCCCGGCCACTTCGGAAATCTGTATCTATCTATCAAACTTCCTCTAAGTGCTGTACTGAGGTCATCATATCATATCTATTACTCATTCGTGTTCGCTATTGGTCTTAGCATTGCTACAACTCAAAGGAATCTGTTAACTAAAGGAAAAAAGAAAGCAATATGGGATCGTCTCCGGAGATGCAACACCCCAGGAAAGCTTTTGGATGGGCAGCAAGAGATACATCTGGTGTTCTATCTCCCTTTAAGTTCTCAAGAAGGTGCTCGATCATTAGTGGAGTTATAAACTTACAATTTTGTTCTATCTGGAAATGAGCTAGTTTAATTACAAATTTGTTGCAGGGAAACAGGAGCGACGGACGTAAGATTCAAAGTGTTGTACTGTGGAGTGTGCCATTCCGACATTGCCGCGGCCAAAAATGAATTGGGGACTTCTGTCTATCCTATAGTACCTGGGTACGTTTGTGTTCATACGGATAATGAGTGATATGAGTATCTTAATTGCGCTAGTATAATTATGAAGTGCATCTTCTACGTGTGCCTGGGATATGCTGCAGGCATGAACTTGTTGGTGTTGTGACAGAAGTAGGGTGCAGAGTAAAGAAATTCAAAGTCGGAGACAAGGTCGGTGTTGGTTACATGGTGGATTCTGATCGAACTTGTGATAATTGTATCCACCACCTTGAAAATTACTGTCCCAATCTGATACAAACCTACAGTTCTAAGTACTACGACGGAACCATGACATACGGAGGTTACTCGAACAACATGGTGACTGATGAGCACTTCGTTGTTCGAATCCCCGACAACTTACCTCTTGATTGCGCTGCTCTGCTTCTATGTGCCGGGATTACAACATACAGCCCCATGAGATATTATGGACTTGACAAACCCGGTATGCATCTTGGTGTGAATGGCCTAGGCGGTTTAGGTCATGTGGCCGTTAAATTTGCCAAGGCTTTGGGGCTCAAGGTTACTGTGATTAGTACCTTGTTGGAACTTGTGTGATATTTATCCCACATTGAAGAAGAATTAAATGTGTGAATCTTTATATGGAAACACTCATGCGACTCATTAAATGGATGATAGGCCTAGAACTGTAGTATTAGCTTGGTGGGTTTACTATTGGATTTCCAATATAAATAAATATATATATATTAATATATATATTTAATGAAAGTCAAAGATTGGGCCTTGGGAGTATGCCGAATTTAAATCCGAATTTAATTTTTTGGAAATTAATATTATTTAATTTAATTATTAAATTTGGATAAATATCAAAAGACATAACTGTCCAAACAGTTACAACTGTTCGAACAGTTGTGTCTGTCCGAACAGTTATACCTGTTCAAATTGACTTTTATATAAAGACGACTTCTGTCGTTGTTTTGATTATCGAATCATTCTTCTTCCTCCCTAAAACTATTTCTTCTGAAGCATAAAGTAAATTCGCTAGGGTCAAGTTTTTGTGCAAGAACTTGAACCAGATAGTTGTATCCTCTAGATAGACATCTGAAACTGCAGCACAAGTGGGGACGAATTTCTGTCTTAGGTCACTGCAAGGCAGGCCTCTATCTGATCAATCAAGTTAGTGTTGTTCGTTTTATTTCATTGTTAGTTTCAATTTCATTTTGATTTCGTTGATATATATATATATATATATATATATATATATATACACACACACACGTACTGTTTTAAACGGATATTGGATTGGTTATAACATACCTCCCCTAACAAGAAGAAGGCAGCGCTGGAACATCTCCATGCTGATGCATTTATGCTCAGCACTGAACAAGATCAAATGGAGGTAATTATCGACGCGAAGTTGATTCATATTAATGATATTATCATATATGCACGCGTATAGTGAACTAATGCTGTTTATTGTGACATTATAGGCTGCCACGGCCACAATGGATGGTATCATCGACACAGTTCCTACAGTTCGACCTCTAGAGCCTCTAATTAAGTTGTTGAAGACTAATGGAAAAGTTGTTCCCGTTGGTATAACGGCGAAGCCACTCGATCTTCCGGTTCTCACTTTGGACATGGGTAAGCATATGCACGAATATATTAATGGAACTATGTTGAGAAACTACATTAACTAATTGGTCTTACAATGCTGGGGATCGATCGACTCATGTATTTTCATTATTGATTATGTACTTGAGCGTTGACAACCACTATGCCATTACAGGAAGGAAGATGGTAGCCGGTAGTGCCATTGGAGGTATGAAAGAGACGCAGGAAGTGATTGATTTCGCTTCTGAACATAACATAACTGCTGATATTGAGGTTATCCCCATTGATTACCTGAACACCGCCATGGAGCGCGTTGTCAAGAAAGATGTCAGGTTTCGATTTATCATTAATGTTGAGAACACATTGAAGTCCGACTATTAATTAAGTTTTTCATTCAGTTCTATCAATAAGATGATGCATTAATAACTCAATTTATGTACTATGGAGTTCACAATCTTCATATTTCTCAACATATCGTGTGATCAGATTGAGTGATCGAATAAATTAAATCATTTTTATTATTTAAGTAATTAAGATTAACTCTCAGTTGTATACTTTCTAACTCATATCCCCTTGTGTTTGGCACCCAAGAAAGCATACATAGTATGGGAATTAACTAAAAAAAGGCATCCTCTTATATATATGTTAACAGTGCATGTGATTAGTGTTAATTAGTTAATTGTAATTAGCTAGTTGATAATTAATTAGGTTAATTAGTTAGGAACTGCACAGATGACATACACGTGTGTTCGACATCACACTCGACGTCATTGATGATCGTTCTGGAAAAAAAAAAACGTCATCGATGATTATTTGAACGGTTCAAAGCCTCAAACCCTGAGTTCATTACCACAAGAAAGACTTTAGCCGACGAAAAAAAAAAAATCAGGCCGACGAAATTTTCCTTCGTCGGCTAAATTATATTTTCGTCTGCTATAGTCAACTTTAGCTAACGAAATTAAAATTTCGTCAGCTAAAGAATTTATTTTCGTCGGCTAAAGTCTGTGACTTTAGCCGACGACTTTAAACAAATTTCGTCGGCTAAAGTTGATTATAGCCGACGAAAATAAATTTCGTCGGCTAAAGTTCTTTATATTTGCAGATCTGGACAGCAGCTCATCTGAGAAAAAAAAAGGGGAAGAAGAAAAACGGAGAAAAGTTAGGTGTTGTTGAAATCTGTCCATAATTAAGAAGTTGAGCTATATATAGGTACGTACATGTGTATATATGTTGTTATTTGTAGTTTTATTTAGTTAGTTTATTCGTATTTTGTAGTGTGTATTAGTAATTAGTATAGTATTTGTAGTACGTTGGTATNTATATATATATATATATGTTGATCGATTTGATTGATGATTTGTATAATATATATGAAGTTGTTGTTAATAAGTAGTAGATATATATATATATATGTTAATTAATTTATAATATTGTGTTGATGGTATGAAGTTGTTGATGATGATTTTGTGATGATGTTGATATATATAAATTGTTATGTAATTCTTAATTAAGTATATCTATATATATATATGTTGATTAATTTGTTATCAATTAGTTGTAGTACGTAGAATATATATAAATGAATTGAAATTTTATATATGGCATAGAAATTTAATTAATAATTAGCTAGCGTTATACATATATATTTTGTTATATTTTCAGGATATGGATAAGAGTTGGATTTCGCTTCCAAAATGGGACAAAAGATATGGTAAAGGAATTATGAGTTTTCTGGAATATGTGCTGGCTAATGCTAACGGGAATACAATTTTCTATTGCCCGTGCACGAAATGTCAGTGTCGCAACGATATGCATCGATTTGCGATTGACAAAGTATGGCAGCACCTGAAGAGTAACGGGTTTTGGGAGAAGTACACATGTTGGTTATATCACGGTGAAAGATCATCTGGGGGTCTGCATGATCATGGCCAATTTTCTGAGACGGGCAGTACATCCAACGATCCAACAACGGTCTTCATCAACGACATGTTTCCTTATGAGAGCGGTGTATGCACTCAAGGACAGTATATGCCTGACCCGGTGCAGCCCTTCCTTAGAGCTATCAACACTGCTGGTATTGACAAGTACAACAAACTGCTTGCTTTCCAACAGTTGTCAGAAGACCGTTCTTGAAAGTGTGATGGACGTAATGAAGATTAAAGTTGAGACTAAATCGACTGTGAAAGCTGTTAATGATTATCTACAGTACACTACTTCGATGCTGCCTCACGGTCATCATCTTCCTACCACTCATTATAAAGTCCGATGTATCCTGAAAGATCTTAGGCTTTCCTACATCAAGATCCATGCATGCAGATATGACTGCGTTCTCTTTTGGGGTAAAGATCTAGAAGGGAATGACCTTGGTGGCCTTGACGCATGTCTGGTATGTCACACTGACAGATATAAGCTGACTCCTGCAGGCAACAGGAAACCTGTAAAGGTACTTCAGTATTTCCCTTTGAGGGATAGGTTGGAGCGGTTGTACATGTCTTCACACACGGCCGAAGCTATGAGATGGCACGCTGATAGAGAATTGCATGACGAAAATACCCTTATACACCCTGCTGACGGGGAGGCTTGGAAGC
>NC_020491.1:19635883-19640354 GCF_000184155.1 Fragaria vesca subsp. vesca
TATTTTTATTTTTAATTACAAACTTTAGCCGACGAATATTTTAAATTCTTCGTCGGCTAAAATCGGAGAAATAACCGACGACATGTTTTTCGTCGGCTAAACGCTAGACTATAGCCGACGAATAACTTAAATTTTTTTCGTCGGCTAAAGTCTGGACTATAGCCGACGACATTTTTTCGTCGTCTAAAGTCTGGACTATAGCCGACGACATTTTTTTCGTCGGCTAAACTCTGGACTATAGCCGACGACTTCTACATGTGTCGTCGGCTAAAGTCACCACAGACGACCTTTTCCCGACGAAATCTTAGCCGATGAAAGGTTCGTCGGCTAAGATCTTAGCCGACGAATTAAGCTGACAGGCCGACGAAAATTTTTCGTCGGCTAAAGTGCTTGTCCTGGTAGTGGTTCCTAGGGACTCACATTTTGTTACACAACAGTGTTAAGACGAAGATGAACAGATTGCCCAAGTCCACATCCATTGGTACAATTACAATTATCAACAAAATACTGGTCACTCCTCTTATTTTTGAGGTTTTGACAATTTAGTCTTTTTCTTCTCAATTTTGATAGGTCACTCCTATTATTTTTCAATATCACACAATTAGGTCTAACCGTCTACTTTCCATCCAATTTCATCTTTAAGTTATTAAGTTATCATTTTCTCTCATGCTAAGTCAACTGAATGAAGGGTAAAATCACTGTAACACCTTTTGGCTTCTCCAGCAAAAGAAAGATGTAAATCCCTCTAAAAGTGAAATCATTTCCCTCCAAAATCATTGTGCAAGATAGTCATTAAAATTCAAGCTTCAAGAACTAAAGCATAACTTGTATCAGGGAAAAAAAAAAAAACCGAAGCATAATTAAAGGAAATTTAATAAAAAATAAATTTCACCTACATTAATAAATAAGTCCTGGCCTTCATAATATTATTATTGTCACCAAAAATATATTGCATATTCTTCAAAATTAGTAAGTCAATCAATAAAGTGCTAATTTACCGAAAACAAAAATTGCATAATCCAATTTTTGTTTTGGAGGGATTTCCTTCTTTTGTTGGAGAAGTGGGAAAATAAACTAAAGAGTATTATACTGATTTTACCCTTCATTCAGCTGACTTGACATGAAATAAATGACAGCTCAACAACTTAATAGTAAAATTGAATAGAAAGTGGATGGTTGGACCTCATTATCTGACATTGAAAGTAATGGGAGTGAACTGTTGAAATTGAGAAAAAGATGACTAAACTATCGAAATCTCAAATTATAAAAAGAGTGACCAGTATTTTATCGTACAATTATTTATAGCTTTCTCTTCGTTTTCTTCCTCTGTTCTTCTTCTCTTTCTCTGTTCTTTAGCTTAGGGGTTAAGCTTTATCACCGCGACCTCGATTTGTAACACACAGAAGTACAGCATCATCCTTCCAAACTCTTTTCTAGAACGGTTTCGCAAGTCTCCAAGAACCACTGAGCAGCAAAAGAAATCCAGATAGGTCCTAAACTCCTAATTACTTAAAGTATTACAAAGGTTTAAAAATAAAAAGAAAATTAGTGTAAAATTTAAGTTTATCAGTTTCTTTGTCTGCCGATCAATTAATACAGATGGCTTTAGGCTAACGAATGTTTAACTTATTGCTTGGTTGATCTCGTCGTCTAATTGTGGCTAGTTCGCGCATACACAGTAGTGCAGAATCGCTCACGGATTAAGAGTTTAAGACCACCATAACTCCACAACACACCCAAAACTCTGGGCTGAGATCATTTGGGTAACGTGTCCTCTAGGAGAATTATTAGGTGTACATGACAGATATCAGTCGTGGTGTTCCCCTTTTGTTTTATTAGTATACAGATTTATATATTTAATTTTGATTGGTTCGATAATTTAAATTCATTTTAATTTTTTTCACCCCTGCTGGTCTCACATGATTCAAGCAATCTTATTGGTTAAAACTAGTCAAGACTATTGACACGTGGTGTTCCCGGACCACCTAATAATTACTTTGTGCTCTAATCTTGTAATGCATGCAGGCGTCGACGGTTTGCTCCAATCCCATCTCATTTTTTGCGGCAACGTACACATAATTTTTTCTTACGTATTATCACGCTTCATTTAAAACATGAGAGTAAAAAGTACGATTTTTCTGAATTAAAAACTTGTATTAGCTTCTTGTTCTGGTCAAGAGGAGAAAGTTTAATACCATACGGAAGAAATACGTACATCTTCGAAATTCCTTTCATGCATTGACGTACAGAACACCATCTCCTAGCTCCTCTGCCTATATATATATATACCATTTATCGCTCTAAGATTCGCACCCTACTTCGAAAATCTCTCTCTATCTATCAAACTTGCTCCGAGTGCTGTACCAAGGTCATCAATTACTAATTCGTGTTCGCTCTTAGTCTTTGCATTGCTAGAACTTATACCAAAGACGAAGATGGTTAACTCAAGGAAAGGAAAGCAAATGGAATCGTCTCCGGAGCAGAAACACCCCAGGAAAGCAATTGGATGGGCTGCAAGAGATACATCTGGTGTTCTATCTCCCTTTAAGTTCTCAAGAAGGTACTCGATCATTTGATTAAGTCGACTTTCATTGTTGTTAGCCTATACGGCATGCAATAGTGAAGTTAGAAACTTACCATGTTGTTCTATCTGGAAATGAACTAGTTTAGTTACAAAATTGTTGCAGGGAAACAGGAGTAACGGACGTAAGATTCAAAGTGTTGTACTGTGGAGTATGCCATTCGGACATACACATGGCCAAAAATGATTGGGGGACTTCTACCTATCCTATAGTACCTGGGTATGAGTATATTAATAGCTTAATTGCCCTAGTAATATGAAGTGTATCTTTTTAATTGGTATACTTGGGATATGCTGCAGGCATGAACTTGTTGGTGTAGTAACAGAAGTAGGATGCAAAGTAAAGAAATTCAAAGTTGGAGACAAGGTCGGTGTTGGTTGCATGGTCGACTCAGACCGAACTTGCGAAAATTGTATCCATCACCTAGAAAATTACTGTCCGAATCTGATACAAACCTACGGTTCCAAATACTACGACGGAACCATGACATACGGAGGTTACTCGAACAATATGGTGACTGATGAGCACTTCATTGTTCGAATCCCCGACAACTTACCTCTTGATGGCGCTGCTCCGCTTCTATGTGCCGGGATTACAACTTACAGCCCCATGAGATATTATGGACTTGACAAACCCGGTATGCATCTTGGTGTGAATGGCCTAGGCGGTTTAGGTCACGTCGCCGTTAAATTTGCCAAGGCTTTGGGGCTCAAGGTTACAGTCATTAGTACCTCCCCTAATAAGAAGGAGGCAGCTATGGAACATCTCCGCGCTGATGCATTCCTTCTTAGCACTGACCAAGATCAGATGGAGGTAATTATTCGATGAATCAAATGCTCCCCTCGCCTTCATGATTTTAAGTTGATTCATATATGCACGTGTATGGTGAAATGATGCAGTTTTTATGACATTGTAGGCTGCCATGAGCACAATGGATGGTATCATTGACACAGTTCCTGCAGTTCGACCTCTAGAGCCTTTGATTACATTGTTGAAGACTAATGGAAAAGTTGTTACCGTTGGTATAGCGGTGCAGCCCCTCGATCTCCCAGTTTTCCCTTTGATCCTAGGTAAGCAAACATATATCATATATGATGAGAAATTAATCGAATTAATCGGTTTTACACTGCTGGCATGGGGACTCATTTCTAGTGAATATGTACTTGAGAGTAGATAACCAGTATAACCACTATGCCGGCCATTGCAGGAAGGAAGATGGTAGCTGGTAGTGCCATTGGAGGTATGGAAGAGACGCAAGAGATGATTGATTTTGCTGCTGAACATAACATAACAGCTGACATCGAGGTTATCCCGATTGATTACCTGAACACCGCAATGGAACGCGTTGTCAAAAAAGATGTCAGGTTTCGATTTGTCATCGACGTTGAGAACACATTGAAGTCCGCCTAAGTTTTTCATTCAATTCTGTTAATAAGACTATGCATTAATATATATGACTGACTTTCCATAGGATGGAGTTATCAGTCTTCAAATTTCTAGACATATTTTGTGATCAAATAAATGGAATGGCTTTGTTTTCCTTTTCCATTAAGATTAGATTTCAGTTGTATTGTTTTTAAAGAGATTGATGTTTTTATTAATTGTAACAGTGTTATCAATCTAATCATGTAAAAAATCTGTAAGAAATATCTACGTGATTTCCTGTTATAATTACTGTCGATTTTGGTCAAGTAAAGCTTAGCTAATATCATACTTAAATACCTTCAAGTCTGCAACAGACAGTTATGATACAAATATATCAAACTGCAGTTCTGTTGCACAATTCTGTTGGGATTCGCAGATCAAAGTACTCAGACGACATTTTTGTACAAGCTTCCTTTTGGTTTTCTTTGTAATGGGCCTATTTTTCCGTCTTATATTTTTCTTGT
>NC_020491.1:19640374-19709589 GCF_000184155.1 Fragaria vesca subsp. vesca
GTAAAAAAATTTCACTTTGTATATGCATGTGACATGTATGATAATATAAATATATAAATACTTTAATAAGTATGTGATAAAACTAGAAAATAAAAATCAGTAAGGAAAATAATAATATGCAATCCATTATGGCATTATTATTGAATTAGAAAGTTTAGAGAGAATAAATGTAATATTATTTTTTGTTTAATCAGTGTCCTTAATAGTCATTGTGTAAGAGGATAAATATGTCATTTAATAATTCATAATAAAGTGAGGTTAAATGAGCAAATTTGGATGTCCCAATAGCCACACTCGTGTATTATATTCTTGCCATTTGATTAAATTGAGTAGTGGGACTAGGTGTGGGCTCCCAAAATGTGATGGACTCTTCACCATTTCATGAATTTTCCTTTCTTAATAAGCTAATGTTGCTTTTCCATACTTAATAAGCTAATATTGCTTTTACTCTATAACATAATTTTTTCAAGTTCGCTATATTCAGACCATAAGTTGAGACTTGAGACTTAACATTTATTTTCTTATTTCGTTAAAGTGTATGATATTTTCTTAGGTGCCTACCTGTTTATGATACATACATTTACATTTAAGACAATAAATTTATTGTCAATTTAGTAAAGAGAATCATTATTTGAGTAATTATTGTTTTATTAGTGGTAATTACTCAACCTATGATATTTTTTTTCTTTTTCTTTTTAAAAGACTACATAGCTATGACATCTTTACAAGTTTATGAACAACTTATTGTCGATATATATAGTTATTTGATTCTATCATATGTAAATGTGTAAAACCAATGTAATAATTTTGTTGTCAATGTTAACATGTTGTATATTGATTCAATTAACTTGTAAATTTGGTTTAGTTAGTTGTAAAATGAGTATATGATATACATCTCAGTTCTATAGACTACACCAAAATATATATATCGATGATATATAAGGATCCAATAACACACAACAAAAAATATTAATTGGAGAGGGACCAAAACCAATACCTCCAACAACAACAAAAAAAAATAAAAAACACGAACTTGAGGTGAGGATGAAATAAGATGATGTACAACATAACTTGCCAAACATTGGCTCTTCATTCATACAAAAACTCTCTTAATTTGGAATCTGAAAAATCTAACCATAAAGTATTCGTGTACCTTATTTGATAAAGGAAAGGAGAATTAAAAGATAACTTTGATTAGGCATAAATTAAAACCACTGCATAATCAACAAAAAAGTTGCAAGAACTAACACAATGATTTGTATAGTTTGATCGAGCTAGCTAGCTATATATCAGTGCTCTTCGATCAGAAGTTGTATAAAGCCTTTATTCCTTGAACATCGTCCTCAGTCAAACTTGTTTTAGTCACTCCCGGGGGAATACCTGGGGCCATGACAGCTCCCGGCAATGAGCTATGTTGAAGTCCCAGAAGGTGCCCTATTTCATGCAAAGCCACACTCTCGAGGTCAAAAGCACCTGGTTTAGCACCCACAGTCCAAGTATCATCTGCGTCGTAGTGGAATCTTCCATCTGAAGGACAAAAAGAATGTGCAAGGATTCCTCCAGGCCCATCAAATGGAACACCGTCTCCATGATCACCCCTCTGAAAACTAATCTTCAAATCTGCATTATAGTAACTTTGAGCCGGACTGAATGTAAAGCGAGAGCTCTTTGCCCATGTCGCGAAAGCCCGTGCAACAGCAGCCGTGGCTTCAGATCGGGTGCCAGGGAGAAAACCGTAGGTGAGATGGTATTTAGAGGAAGGCCATTTTGGACTTCCTGGGAAAAATGAGTAGAGAGCAGTGGTATGAATTGATCCTGCGAAACAACATCAAGGATTTTAAATTTATCAAACGTAATGTTCAACTCTTAATTCAAGAGAATTACTGTACAGTTTCATAGTTGGTTTTGAAACTCAATTAACATGAGGAAAAATGGTAATTGAACATGAATGCATGCATCTTAGCGGGACAACGTAATTGTCTACTAAGATGAAATTGCTAGCTGGATACCATGGTGGTGCCCTTTATTGGCTGATCGCATGAACGATGTGCCATTGATGATATCCGGCACGCCACAACGAGGCATCATCATCTTCGACACGGTTTTGTTGTCCAATTTTCCGGTGACCTCGAGGCGGTAATTGATCTGGTAGGTCTTGATTGCTTCCTCCAAGAGGTCGTCAAAGTCGTCGTTGAAAAGACTGCGGTTCTTGTAGTTCAAGTAACCGAATTTTTCAAGGTAATTTTTGAGGTCATTGAGGCCTTTGAACTTGTCACCTTTTTGTCTCCCCTTGAGATGCTCAAGGAACTTAAAAGGGGATGATGTTTTGTTGGGAGTTTCTTTTGCATTTGCATAATGGAGGAAAGGAAGAATGGAGAGGAGGAGGAAGAGAGTGAATGAAAAGAGAGAAATACTATATTTTAAAGCCATTATGGTTTAGGATGGAATCTGTTGCAAAAGCTTCATATCTTGGTTGCTACTTAGGGTTACAAACTTACAACATGCTCTTTGGTGAATATTTAATTATTATTAATGCTGTGTTATTTCACTTCTTTGTCATCATCACAAATGCCTAATCATGTATGGCCGCAATAAGATTTAAAATTTGTGGCCTCAAACCTATGTGTCATGTCATGTAGATGAATAAAAATATTTATTTTTAATTTCATATTAATATATCTTGCCAAATCATACTATTGTATTAGCAATTTTACCATTTCTATTTCTTTTTACATTTTAAGGAGTGAACTAATGATATTAATGAATTTTATTAGGTAATGGAAATAAATATTATGCACTAATAGCAACCATTAATCATAAATAAATACAAGGAATGTTTCATTGTTTCTTACACATTGTACGTACTTATACCTAATTCGTTAACCACTCCGAAACGCCTCTAGAGTGGTCATTGTCTAGCTTCCTCAAAGACTCTTATTACCTCTTTAAGGATTAATATTATTATTACTTTAAGGACTCATGTGGTAACTAAGAATATTTACAACTTTAAGGACTCATTTACATCTTCAAGGACTAATATTATCACTTCGAGGACTCATTTTACAACTTTAGGACAATGTTGATGCATGTCATGCATTAACACATTGCAGAATTTTCCTATTGAGAGATGTTTTTACTCCGACGTTTGTTGAGAGATGTCTTTACTCCGTCTCTAAAATCAAAAGGTCTGTGAATTTAACCAAAAGACCCACAAAAATCAATAATAGCTACTAGTAATCGAAAGATGGATTTCAGCCCCAGAGCAAGACGTCCTTACTCCCGCGAGCCTGCTAGCTAAAGAGAGAGTCAAAGCCGCCGCGAGGATGCCGGAGCCGAAGGTAAGTTCCAGGCTTTATTAAGGGAAATAACACCAAACCTTCCAAGTAAAACCAACTATATAAAAAACTAACGAAAACGAAACTTCGGTAGACCGGAACAATCACTATTACATTGTCCCTGAATAAAGGATGGAGGCAAATCCCACCAAAGTATCAGCCACATGATTACATTCACGAAAAATATGCGAAGATTTGAAATGCATTTACCCCATTCTATAAGAAGCTTCCAAGGGACCAACTGAAGAGAGCAAATGAAGTCAAGAACCATAAAGGATTTAAACTTCAATCAGCGTTGACGGATTTCAAACTTAGGTATCAGTGTTCCACATCTATACTTTAACTAACTTGACCACCTGTGTGGTGGTTAATTTTTGTTTTTTCATTAGCTAAATATCATTAAAAATTAGTTTAATTGTAGCTTAATTCTATCATCCAACCATTGAGAGAGCACATGTATATTATGTTTGGACCTCAATTCCCCCTCTTCCCCTAAAGTCCAAACCCAACTTTCAAATCCTGTTCCTGTCAGCAATATATGGCGGGCCTAGGATTTTAGGTTGGGGTGGGCTGAAATTTTTTTCTTAGAGTTTTTTAATTTTTTTTCTTCTATATTTTACATATCACATTTTAGATTAAAAACATATCAAATAATCACGTAGTTAACTAATCATTAAGAAATCAATATTATAACATTTTATAGAAATTCGATAACAAAAGTTAAAGATAAAAGAACATACCTACTCAAATTGAACCTCTATGCTCTTGAATAGAAGCAAAATCTAATAACTAAACATACAGTCACCGCTCTAACAATATAGTAAACGAGTGTATAATCCTTAAACCTAACTGGACGGAAAAACACAATCTAATAACTATGAATCAAACGTTGGTACTATTACAACTATATATCTATATATATACACATCATTAGCATTAGTCATCTACAATAAATTAAGCAAGCAATTGAGATTAGAATTGGAATATCAATTGAAATACAGTGCGATGGGATGATGAGATATTGAGACTATTAAGGCATTAATCAATTGAGATTTGAGATGATGGGATATTGGGACTAAATTTGATCAAGGCATTAATCAATTGAGATTTGAGAACTAGGTCATATGACACGTATACAAGACTCCAAGAGGATGGCCGATATAACTAAGAATCATATATACAGATTAAAATGAGAAAGCTTGGCACTTAGCTTAGAATTAGTAAGCAAGCAATTGAGATTAGAATTAGAATATCAATAGAAATACAGTGTGATAGGATGATGGGATATTAAGACTATCAAGGCATTAATCAATTGAGATTTGAGAACTAGGTCATATGACATGTACAAGACCCTCTAAGAGGATGACCGATATAACTAAAAATCATATATGCAGATTAAAGAGAGAAAGCTTGGCACTTGGCTTAACTGTTTCGACAGAAGAGAATGGATACGTATACAATGACAAAAGAAAAAGAAATAAAGAGAAGAAAGTTGACCTAAAATATACTAAAGGAGCAACTGCTTTTTATAAAATAAACAATATAAACAAAATCAATTTTTTTTCTTCTTTCTTTCGTCTGTGTTCTTCTTTTTTCTTTTGTGGATTTTTATTATTGTACAATCTGGATTTTGGTTTTCAAATTTGAAATTCTGATTTTTCCTTTTTTTTTTCTTTTAATTTGATTTGTTATAAAATTAGGTAATGTCACGTCACTTATCATCTCAATTAGTTATTTGTTGGCATCATATTTAGAACTGATTTAGACCGTTCATTGTTTTAAAATCTAATGACTAATAAATAGTGTTAAAATTAGTGTCAAATTTGATGTCCCTTGAACCGGACTCATATACGTAATCAGGTAAAAAAAATCATATAGACTAAGTTCAATTACATAAAGAAATTTTGGGTGGGCTGGTTTTCATAATTTAACTTTTTTAATTATAAATATGCAACAAAACAATATTTTCTCAAAATATGAGATGAGTTGTAGCCCACCGTAGACCGTGTGTGGATACGCCTTTGCCAGCCTGTGATAAAAAAGAAAAAGAAAAAGAGGACGACGAAGGACCCATGTACATAATCCAGAACTTACTTGTGTGCATAGTCACATTCCAACGACTCATTTTATTAAGCTCTTTCGGTCTAGTGACCGGTGATGTCAGTTTAATAATTTGGACATTCTAATTGCATCACCCAATACGTCACCAGTCACCACCACTTCGACATCGAATTTTCCTCACCAAGTACGTCACCCCAGCCCAAAATCTAAAATCTCCTTCCTCTCTATATAAGTATATATATAGCAGTTAACTCCATCGAAGGGAGCGCTCGCTCTTCCATAGATATCTGTCTGTCTCCCCACATTTCACTACTCGAACTTCAATGATCTAGCTTCTACATCAAAATCGTCAGTTAAGAATCTGCCACAGATCGAGAAAATGGTGATGGCTATCGAGCAAGAACACCCCAAGAAGGCATCTGGATGGGCTGCAAGAGATTCATCTGGTGTTCTCTCTCCCTTCAATTTCTACAGAAGGTACATTGGCAACTAGTATAACATGTTCTTCCTCTTCGCATTCGCAATAATACATTTGTTCCGTGTTTCTAAAGTTGATACAATTGATTTGATTACAGGGAAACCGGAGAGAAAGACGTGACGTTCAAAGTGTTGTACTGTGGGATTTGCCATTCGGACCTTCACATGGTCAAGAATGAATGGGGCTTCTCTACCTATCCTCTGGTTCCAGGGTACGATAGCTTTTTCTTTACTACCAGGACATGCACTCTTTACTAGTGTAATCAGTAATCTAATCTGAGCACAATTTGGCAATGCAGGCATGAGATTGTTGGTGAAGTTACGGAAGTAGGGAGCAAAGTACAAAAATTTAAAGTTGGAGACAGAGTCGGTGTTGGATGCATTGTGGGATCTTGCCGATCTTGTGAAAATTGTACCGACCACCTTGAGAACTACTGCCCCAAACAGATACTCACTTACGGTGCCAAGTACTACGACGGAAGCACCACCTATGGCGGTTACTCTGACATTATGGTGGCCGATGAACACTTCATAGTACGCATCCCAGACAACTTGCCTCTTGATGGTGCTGCGCCGCTCCTATGTGCCGGGATTACAACCTACAGCCCCCTGAGATATTTCGGACTTGACAAGCCCGGCATGCATGTAGGTGTGGTCGGCCTAGGCGGTTTAGGCCACGTCGCCGTGAAGTTTGCCAAGGCTATGGGAGTGAAGGTTACAGTGATCAGTACGTCCCCTAAGAAAGAGGAGGAAGCTCTTAAACACCTAGGAGCTGACTCGTTTTTGGTTAGCCGTGACCAAGATCAAATGCAGGTAGTTTTTCGAACAAGTTACACCTTTTACAACGTTTAAATGGACAAAAAAATGAACAAGTTACTTAATTTTTGTGTCATTGATTAATTTGTAGGCTGCCATTGGTACCATGGATGGGATCATTGACACAGTTTCTGCACAACATCCTCTCCTGCCTTTGATTGGTTTGTTGAACTCTCATGGAAAGCTTGTTATGGTTGGTGCACCAGAGAAGCCTCTTGAACTTCCAGTTTTTCCTTTACTCATGGGTAAGCATTATAGCATGTAACTAGAGGTCTAGAGTAGTGATCTTTACCTGTTATCTTCTGTGCGCATTGTTGGGTTATTAACAGAGTTTAATGTTCGTCTTAACAGGAAGAAAGATGGTAGCTGGTAGCGGCATTGGGGGTATGAAGGAGACACAAGAGATGATAGATTTTGCAGCCAGGCACAACATAACAGCAGACATCGAAGTCATACCAATCGACTACTTGAACACTGCTATGGAGCGTCTAGTCAAAGCAGATGTCAGATACCGTTTTGTCATCGACATTGGAAACACACTGAAGGCTAGCTCTTAAATTCTGCAATCCAGACTGGATCAATGAAGAAACAAGAACAGAAACTGAGACTGATTTAGCGTCATACTCGGTATTGGTTTTCCTTGTAGCATTTTTTGTTGTTTGCTACATGAATAATGATCACATGAACAACTGCCTTCTGTGATGATTTGATAATAAAAGAATACATAAACAATGATAATGCCTTCTTTTGTAATGTTTTTTGCTATATAATCACTTAAAATTATTTTGCTATATCTCTAATCCCTACTGCTATTGCAAATTCATCAAAAACCAAAATTAAGAACTGAAAACTTAGATCTGGTACAAACACACATGAAGTTATCTAAAATGATGGCTGACTTATATTTAACCCTAAAGGTTGGAATTTCTTCTCTTATCACAATGTCAAAAACTAAAAATCAAGAGATCCAGTCTTAGAGGACCCAGAACAACTACCAGAAGTGCCATATGAACTCCCACTAGAACCATCGACAGGGGCCTGATTTAGACATTCTAAAACCAAAAACCTCCGCTTTTGCAGCTTTATTGAGAAGGTTGTTGCATCAAGAATCACAGGAACCTGTGTAAGCAGAAATTATGAATGACAAAACAAAAACATATAAAGCATACTAGCATAGTTCAAGGTTCCTTGCCAATAAGAAGTATATTAAACTGGACCAACTTCTATAGATGTGGTAACCATACTATTAAAGCGTATAGCATTAACTACTCAATAGGTAGCAGAAGTAGTGGTATTTCATTAACTGTACTGACAGATTAAATGATCTCTAAGAATGACCAAGCATCGGTCATGTAGTTGCATATGAAGATAGCAGAAATGGTAACTTTTGTATCAACTCCATGCGAAAATTCAATCAGTTTTAGATTTGGGTAAAGCAAAGTTTTGCACTACCTGCGTGTTAATTTGTGCAACTTTCTGCACATTAAGAAGGCCAACCATGTCCTGGTAACCAGTAAGGAGGGTTGCCAATTCCTTGTCCTCATCTGAATCAATCATTCATGACAGGTTAGTATTGATAGAACCAAACAAATAAATTGTGAGACCAATGTGAAAGCTGATATATACCTGGAAGCGCTTTAACTGACAGCAAGGTATCCGCAATGTGCTGCCATCTTGTAGAGGAGGATGATGAAAGAAGACTAGGCAGAAATGTCACAACAGCAACTGCATTTGAAGATCGTAGCATGCTTTTCAGAGATCTAAGTAAGGAAAGCATGTCCCATTCCTGCAATGCAACAGTATTACACTCGACTCAGTAATACAATACATTGATTCGAGTAAGGAAAAGACATAAACAACCATAAAATCAGCAAACAGCAGATAATAGAAATAAGAAGCAGCTGCAAAACAGAGACTCGGAATAGCAGTTGAAGACCAAATAACAATTGCCACTCACCAGGTTGGAATATCCACACTGTGGAGCACAGAATGATTGAATGGCAATTCGACCAACACAAGAAATGTTGCTGTCATTTCTGTAGAACAGTCAGAAGCAGGTGAAAACATGATAACTCAAGTGTCATGGCAACTCAAGTATCCACCTGAATATGGCAACTCAAGTATTTCTCAAGCATGGACTAATTTCAGTTTTTAATCACCTATGTGACAACTCAAATTCAGATATGAATCATGAAATATCAGACAAGAACCACTAATAAAGATAAACCATTATAAGCATAGTTTTGAGACAAATCAATCATTTCAAATTCAAATTCACCAAATGTAGTCTTCATAATGCACTAAAGAACCTAGCTTGACATTGAGAAAAACCAATGATATTCAAATCAGCATATACATTTACTAACCAGACAAAGATATGTGTAAAATTTTAGGCAGATAAGAATCAAGATTAGAATACCATACCTTGGAAATTGTGATAAAAAAGTAGCACAACGGTCATGAAATGTGACAAGATTCGGAGAATCAAGTATGCTAGCACATTCTATTAGCTTGCCCGTTAGAAACTGCCTCTCCAAGGGCTTCCGCAAGTCAAAGTTGTTGCAGAACTCATGTTTCCCATCTGGACAATGATAGCATAACAAATTACTCTTGTGCCAAAGAGACCAGTTTCATAAGAATCAAGACCATTAAAAACTTACTTTGACTATCAAAACCCTGCTGATTTTCACCAAAATACTTCTTATATTGCCAAGCTATCCTCAACCCTTTCTCCTGAAAATTATGATAACACAGTATTTATTGCTCAATTTCTCACCTTATAAACCCACTTAAACTTGACAAGAGGAAAACCTGATCAGGGTCTCGATGACTAGACTTTTCATCTTTGGGTACGGCTGGACTAGGCAAAGTACCAAGAAACTGTCTTGGATCCTTGGCTGGGCTTGCATAGAGAAGATGTTGGTTGTGAACAAGTCCTTGAGACATGAAATTCCTAAGCAAAAGCATATGATGAGGTGCTTCTGCATCTTCCATCACCATGACTAGGCTTCCTAGAGCAAAACCACCCCCTAAAATTTCTGCATATCAAAGACAATCAAAATGAAACCGCTATAAATGAAGAATGAAGAATGGTTTCCAAGAATTTATTAGTTAGAAGATTACTGTCAAGGTCTGGAATCCCGGATGAAACAAACATTGTGCCATTGGGTCCATGCTTGAGTCCTGGGATTTGAGGTGAGCTTGCACCAGAAAAATTGCGAGAGAAGCTACTCGTCCGAGTCTTGGTTGCAGCCATGGCTGCCAAAACACTCTCCAAAAGTCTCGATCCAATCAAACAGGAACAAAGCCTGCACCTTTTTCCTGATTAACAGAAGCCCTGCACCCAATTTGCAATTTACAAAACTCACAATTTCCTATAACACAAGTAACAGAGCGACGACCGGTGAGTTGAGCCCAAGTGAAAGCATTAGCCATCGATAAAGTAAAACTGAAAAAAATCTAGTGTCTTCATGGAAAGTTTGAAGGGTGTATCTTCATGGAAAGTTTGAAGGGTGTAAAACAAACCTGAATTGGGTTAAAGCTGTGGAAGTAGCGTTAGGAGTGTATGAGCCAGAGAATCTATGCGCGACGGGAATACTGCGCCGTCCGGTCAGCTCTGGATTCTATGTCGTTTTTTCAGTAATAAAACATGGTGTTATTGAGTGGGCTTAGTTTTTGTAACTGGGCTTGTGCTATTAAGGCCCAAGTTCGTTTCACTTTTCTCTGTGTGTGTTGGCCTGTTGGGGGGGGTGGGAATGAAAATAATATCACATCAGAGATCGAAATCGTTCCGATAGATTATGTGTACGCTGCACTTGAACGCACTAGCCTTCTTGCACGAATCACTTTTCAATTGTTTATTATTTTACTGGAGTTTTATGACGTATCATATAGCTTCAACCCCTCAGTTACATAAGCCACTTCAACAATAATTATCAAATTAACAAATTATAACGGAAAGAATAGAGTCATCTATGTGCGGCGTGTAAACGACATCATGTGGATGATAAGACGGTAAGACCTATGACTTTTTTAGCTAGACATATAGGAGGGTCCTAACAAATGAATGGTTAATATTGTATAGTCTATTTGCATGTCGTGCATGAAAAAATTTCAACAGAATGTATCTTATAGTCTGCAAAATGAAACATGAATTTACCTCTATCTACACCCCTCCTAGTTACATCTCGCCAATCGATATTAGGGATCTCTTCTGTAACTAGTAATAACTCTCCCTAATCACATTGTTAAGCCATGTCACATTTACCACCAGAATATACAAAAAGAGAGTTCACTCACGTACAACAGCATTGACCTGAGAGAATTTATTATTAAATAAACAGTAATGATAGATTGATAGAAGAAAAAAGCTTTTATTTTGGAAAGAACTTCCATTTACTCCTACTTTTCTTTTTCTTTTTTTGGTAAGTCATTTACTCCTGCTTGAAGTTACTCCTACTTGAAGTAGTGAAAAAAAAACTTGTATGGAGCAAATAGACTGATTAATTTGTATATTGTAGTTGTTTTCCTAGAATGATTTTACGTACGCAAAAGGTTTGATGAGTTTGATTGAAGAAAAAGAACTCTCTCAGCCCTCAGGCATGTTTCAGAACTTGGCAAAGCTAGCTAGCATGAAAAGTTCAAAACTGAAATAAGAATGGTTTCTGCTTCCCAAGCAAATTTTGATTGTGCCATTCGCTACTAGTTTATCAGCTACAAATGTTTATTAATTACCAACGAGCCGCCGGTTTTGGTTTTAAGATTTCGCCAAAGGATCTAAACGTGCATTAATCTATGATTGGTTCATGTATGTGTGATTTAGCAATTTCCTGAACTTGTGAAATCTGAGATATTGTACGATGGAATGTTCCTTGAAGACAATCAAGCACTTAGCGAATCATGGTTCGCCGTCGGGGTTGACCCTCGATCACAGTGGGTATAATATATGGTTGGAACATTGAGAACAAGTAAAGAGGGAATGGAGACGACTGCTGGTGTATCCTTTATGCTACGTCGACATTGCAGACGACTCTAATTTGTTTGAAGCTTTTTAATTATCTCTTGCATTTCTTGGATGTGACTCCAAACATGCATATATATGCTATATAGGGATATATAGTTTGATCGATCAATACCTCTCTCATTAGTCATTACATCTGATTCACATATATACTTCCACTGATCTCCATCTGGCTCTATATATTTCTCACTGATTTTCTGGATACACATTCGAAAAGAACATGTCTGAAGCAACAATTTCATTTGCCGAAGAAGTGCAGGCCTATGGATGGGCTGCTAGAGATTCCTCAGGAATTCTCTCTCCCTTCCACTTTACCAGGAGGTATGTAAAGAACACATACAGATGCATGCTTCTTCCCATATATGCTCACATAGTTATCAATTTGTGCGTAATTTGTAGGACTAATGGTGGTAATGATATCACAATGAAGATACTCTACTGTGGCATTTGCCACTCGGACCTTCACCTTGCTAAGAACGAAGTTGGAACAAGCAGATATCCCCTCCTCCCAAGGTACGTACTTACGCAAATTCATTGTCGCAATTCTATATTAACCCTAGTTGAAATTCATTTAACAGACGATCGATACACAAGTAATACGTATTTTTTCAACATGATTTTGTAGACATGAGATCGTAGGCGAAGTAACAAAGGTCGGGAGCAGCGTCACAAAGTTCAAAGTAGGAGACAAAGCCGGAGTGGGGTGCATGGTGGGTTCTTGTGGTTCATGCGATAACTGCGCACGAGACTTGGAAAATCACTGCCCCAAGATGAAATGAACCTACAATAACTTCGGCGATGAATCGACGTTAACGTTCGGTGGATACTCCGACAAGCTAGTAGTTGAGGAGCATTTCGCAGTCCGAATTCCAGATAATTTGCCATTAGCAGGTGTTGCGCCTATGCTCTGTGCTGGGATTACAGTGTACAGCCCTATGAAACACTTTGGACTATTTGAGCATGGTAAGCATTTGGGAGTGATAGGGCTCGGCGGCCTTGGTCATATGGCTGTGAAGTTTGCAAAAGCTGTGGGAGCAAAAGTGACAGTGATAAGTACCTCTCCGAATAAGAAGAAGGAAGCAATCGAACAACTTGGTGTTGATGAGTTTCTGATTAGTGGCGACCAACAGCAACTGCAGGTAAATAAAGGACTCGATCCCTTGCATTTTCTTTCATAAAAGCTCGTGCAGCTTCCCACAAGTCTTGATCAATGATGTAGAGGGTTAATGTTGTTTTACGTTTTACCCTATGGTGATATATCTATATCTAACATGTTATATTGTCGAACTAACTATTTGTTAAAACATAAATTCATATTTGCTTGCATACTTACATATATCAGTTTGTGCACTACATATATATATATATGTGTGTGTGTGTGTGTGTATAATAGGCTGCCGTGGGTACAATGGATGGTATCATCGACACAGTTTCAGCCCCTCATGCTCTCTTGCCATTGATTGAAATGTTAAAGACAGATGGAAAGCTAATTTTGGTGGGTGCTCCTCTCATACCTCCTGAGCTACCAGTTTTCCCTTCGATAATGGGTAAGTACCATGATTAATTTATTTGCATTATTTTTCTTGGACTCTGTAAAAGCAAAACCTAGCCTGAATGTGTTATATGTTATTTTCAATAGGGAGGAAGTTGATTGCTGGCAGTAAATTTGGGGGAATGAAAGAGACTCAAGAGACGATAGATTTTGCAGCAAAGCACAACATCACAGCGGATGTTGAAGTTATTCCCATGGATTATGTGAACACTGCTTTCGAACGAGTTGCCAAGGTTGATGTTAAGTACCGCTTTGTCATTAATGTAGAAAACACCTTGAACTCTCCATAGTGATTGACAAAACTTGAGTTCCTGCAGCCTACTGTGGCCGATATATATATAAACTTGTAGTAGTATGTTAAGTGATGTAGAACTTGAAATAATTAAGGACTCGGATTTCAAACTCTGCTAGCTAATTAAGAATTTTTTGAGTGATTTGAGTGACGAGCTGTAACATTATACGAAAGTATCGAGTGTGCTCAGTAGCTAAAAAGTTGTTTAAGATGCTTAAAAGTAGGTAATAGAATGTAGTTTACTGTTGATATTCCCCTTATTTTCAAGTTTACTCTTGATTACGAAAATGAATGTTAATCATGCAGAGGAGAGGGCTAGTAAAAATATATAATTTATCACTTCGATTCTTTTTTTCTTCCTTTAGAAATTGATCACTGCAAGAGCTAAGCGGGGAAGCAGCTTAAGTGGCGTTGTGGCACTAGCAGTGCAGCAGTAGTAAAAGTGAATGGAAGAAAGAGATGGAGGTCAAACCTTTGAAAGTCGTGAATCTGAGTGCATGAGAAACAGAGATTAGAGAAGAGAGAGCGACTTCACAGAGGAAGATAGACATAGAAAAGAACGAGAACACCCTCACCCAAATGGTCCATATGCATGGAGTTGCAGAGAAAGAGAGAGATGGTGCAAGTACGTAGCTAGAAGGAAGTGCGCAGAGGAGGATCAGAGATCGAGCAGAGTGAAAGAAGGCACGCTTCGGCCAGATCATCAAGTCAGCCGTAGTCTTGGATGTGTAAGTTTGTCGAGAGAGCTTGCTAGCTAGCTAGAGCAAGTTACTGATCGAGATGCAGAATATTGTTGTATGCACACTGCAGAGATATGATAGCAACTGCATGCTGCATATGGAAGATCAACCGAGAAAGGACTTGATTATTTAGTCATGTACTTGATACAAATTAGGAACATAACCGGGATATTGCTTGATCACCAATATGCATGGTTGGGTATTTCATATTAACTTTCGAATAGCTTGATTTCTGTAGGATATTTTATAATTTCCCATTTTTTCATCCCATCGTTGTTGAGGTGCAGTACTAAAGTGGTGTGTTTGCGTCTTACTATACATTTCCTCCAAAAAATCACAAACTGAAAGCCATTTCGAAAAATTTGTGTTCTTCAAGGACATTGGAAAAGTAGGAATTCCGACAATTTATCAATTGTGGGTCTCGTTATCTAATAATATTTTGTTCTTTTACTTGTTGTCACACTCGATCTGATTTGATCTACATGTTATAAGAATTTATGTAGCTCTCATTTTAGCATGCTAATTGTGGCCTCACTAATTGGACATAGTAGTGTTTGTAACAATATAATTATTGCATTATTTTCGGATCAATATATAAAAATCTAGCTAGAGAAAAAAAAAATACTATTATAAATAACTAATCGAGGTAAAATAACTGTTAAATTGATAACGCGTATTTTTCAAAGAAACGTACATAACTGACATTTCTATTTCTTGTATAATGCTTCATAGAACAAAGTTATGTCAGATGACTCTAAATTTTATGCTAGCTTTATCTTTTCTTTTTCGAAAGGAAAATATGCTACGTACGTCAGATGATCCAGACTTTATGCATGCGTTATTTCTTCAAAAGAAAATTACAATCTTATTCAATTAGAAATTATGTATAATTCAATAAATAAATAACAAAGATAAATAATAAGGGAAAAGTAGTATAGTACATTTTCTTTAGATAGACCATCCATGATTATCTTGATGAATCTCAACATCATCTTAGATCATCAGTAATGACATTTAATACCATCTTTCCGACATTCTTGAAGCTTTAAATGTGATGAAAATGAGACAAATCATACATCACTACCATCTGAAAAAAAAATAAAATAATGAGAGGCCATATGAACATATATGATGGGAGTTGTAAGTGGTTAGAGAGATGAGATGGATAGAGAAGAATGCCCGTGAGGTAAGCTAGCTTGAGATGTAACGTACTGGTTATGTTCTCCAGAGATCGAAAACAATATGCATGATTTGGTCGTATATATGCGCTATGTGTTGTTGTATGGGTCATGGTTCCGTTACTGGTTTGGTCGACGTACTCACGGGAATCTGGCCTCCTCTCTCTATCGATCTCTCCTGCAGTTCTGTAATACTGAGCTGTATGATCTAGCCCAAAACAAGTAATCGTTACGGCGTTCCACGTTTCTCCACCACCATATCTATATATACATATATTAAACTATATATTACCTTCCAACGCCATTGGTCGGTTGTGAATTGCCCAGTTCGATCTCTCTGTCTAAAACACGAAGTTCTTCATTTTTAGCTGGTAGGTGCATACATGTCGATCTCGTCAGCTGCATTTGCATATATGCCAGCGATGACAGTTTTAAGGGCAGCATGGAGAATGGTTTGGCATCTATGTTCTAATAAAAATGTGTAATTTTAGAGTAGAACTTTCTCAATTTATACCTTACATATACAAACTCATCTACAAATTCATTTTTATTCCATATTTTTGTGAGGGTGATAATGTTTCTTTTGCTTCTACAAATTTTCAACTAACTTTACCTAGCGCATAACAAGAAATACGCCACACACCACACTATGTAAATGACTCATGACAAGAAATAACGAAAATCGCATCGTCCTTGATATATAAAATACTACATATATCTATGATTGTCCTCGAGAATTGGCCTCGGCACAGTTGCATACGTACCCTAGCTTGGAACACAGAATCAGATTCCTTCTGTACGTACTTCGCAGCTCAATTAGCTAATGTTCATGAATTAATTAACCTGAAAGAATCTCAACTAGCTTCCTTCCTTGAGTTGCTTTCCTCCGGAGTCCGGACCCCCCTTCAACACCTCTCTGCTCTCGATCACTTTCAGATCAAGTTCAGTCTTAGATCTTCTCTATCCAGAAAACCCTAAGCCTGCTACAACCAGACAAGTAGTAATTATCAGACAAAAACAAACCGATAAGACAAATTAGAAAAATATATACGATCGCGACCTTTAAGCAGTGTACTATACAATATAATTCTGGCGGGAAGCTAGTGAGGTAAAAACATCGACAGGTAGCTAGCTTTGCCATTTAATTGATCGATCTTCGAAAATCTAAAACGTACGTACTTATTTGTTGTTTCTTTGCATCGATATCCATCTATCATATCCAAGCTTGAAGCTCTTGTTCAGGTCGCTAGCTTCTAGTTTTAAATGTTAATAAGGGTTTTAATCTCACTATCTAGTCCCGGAAAACATTATTACTCATAGAGGGGAATATTGATGTACCGGGTTTGGGTTGTCTGCTCATAATTGGCTAATTAGTAGCATAATTGAAGCCTATATACCCCATTTGGCCACCCCTTCGATCATTTTTGGCAAGTTTGGTAGATAATTATGGAAGTGGATTATGGGGGAAAAAACTAATCAAACTAATTATTACTTATAGATCGAAAGCAGAAGGAAATATCGGGTTTTGGCTGTAAAGTGATGTCTGGTTTCAAAAGGGACGTTACATGGGAGAAAAGAGACAAAGCTTGTTGTGAGTGGCAGTGACAGACTCCCAGTACTGTTATTGTAAACTGTTGCCACACTCACTGACTCAACGTCTTCATCACCCCTCTCCCCTCCCCGCCCCTAAATCTCTAAAGTCTAAACAATACTCGATTCCCTGTACTACTAGCAGCTAGTTACTACTCTCTTCATCTTCCTCTTCCTCCCTCTCACTGTGCTCTGGCCTGTCTGTGTTTCTGTCATTGCTGCCATGCTATAGCTTTCACTTATAGCCTATATATATTCTATCATGACACATATATCCAAGCTAGCCTTTCATTTCATGTATGGTACTATTGCTCATTGATTCATGTATCATCACTTTTAGTTTGTACATAATTACCTATTCCATTACATCCGTCAAGTTACCCAGCTCCTTTTCATTTCTGATCTTACTAGCAGAAACCCAAATTCTAAATGTTGTTTTGGGTCTTAATAAACAACCTAAAAGTTAATTTTCAAGAAATGTATCAAATATTATTGAAAACATTATTAGAAGCTAGCTAACAGCCTAGTTTACTCTTTCATATATATGCATGCAATTTGTACTCAATACCGGCGCTTAAAATATGAGTGCCTCCTTTCAAAAAAAAAAAACGAGGGCCTCCAGAAGCGGCTTCGAAATCAAGCATAAACACGTGGGCATATATGGTATAGTTTGAATCCAAACTCACTTAGAACCAAAACAATCAATCATTAAACTTCGAAACTTAATTTTTTAGAAAACAAGTACAATAATGTGTATGAAGCTAAGAAATTAGTTACTTACATTACTTCCAAAAGAGATTTCTTCACCTTTTGCCTGCAGGATCACATTAAATCTAACTATTTTGATTTTCTATTTTTTTTTTCCTAGTGATGGGGCATTTCACTATGTTGTGTATATATATATATAAATCAATATATATTTATATATATACCTCATCACTAATTTCCATCTCCAACCATATATCTTAGAACTAATTCTATCCGATTGTTTTCTTGTTGCTGTTGATGTGGCTGATCGCTTTATTCTGCCAGCTGCTGATCGTTTTCAGATCATCTAGTTCACTCTTGTCTCTACTCACTCTCTTTCTCTGTCATCTAGCTCTCTCCACACCCCCTCCATATATATACACAGAGAAACCGACTTCTTTCTTCTAGTGACATCTATCCCTCTCCCTCTCTCTTCTCTATCAAGCTTTTCTCTCATATATGTTATTCTCAGATCTCACTTCTAAATTACCAACCTTTAATCACATTCATATTTTGCTATAATTAAAAATCCCAGCTTTCAATTGATGAAGATCACAGGCAGCCACCAACACCATGCATGAAGCCATTGAATTTCACTACCATATCTTTGCCTCTGCAAAAGGAAACTACTCAAGCTAATTAATTTCCTCCTCTCACATTTCTCTTTCTTCACCTCCAGGTCTGCTTTACACCCCCCACCACAACCCCATTCTGATTGCTCCCCAATGATGTCCTCCGACAACTCGCCGGCGAAAAAGCAGGCCGACGACACCCAACAAGGAGGAGGAGGAGGAGGAGGAGGAGGAGGAGGAACAGGCAACAGCCGCAAAACGACGTCGTCCAAGGCCCCGCCGGAGCAAGCCCTCAAGTGTCCGAGATGTGATTCCCCTAACACAAAGTTCTGCTACTACAACAACTACAGCCTGACGCAGCCTCGACACTTCTGCAAGACCTGCAGGCGTTACTGGACCAAAGGGGGAGCGTTACGCAACGTCCCCATCGGCGGTGGCTGCCGCAAAAACAAGAGAGTCAGGTCTTCTTCTTCCCGACTATCCTGCAGCCTCGACTCTAAGGACTCCGGCGACTCGGCCTCTGACCACATGGGTCTCAAGTTCTTTCACGGCATTTCTCCAGCCATGGATTTCCAGCTCGGCGGCCTCTCCTTGCCTAGACTCAACCACCACCCTTCTTCTTCTTCAGCAGTTGTAACCGCTCTCTACAATAACAACAACAACAGCCAGTTCTCTCCATACGGCGACGTTTCGGTTACTTCTGGCCTGACGCTTGATCCCTCAGGCGGTGCTACTGGGAATAACTCCTTTATGGGTTTTAACTATCCTCTCACTTTAGGCAGTGGAAGCGGCGGCGGGGTTGGGTTTCATCAGAACAACATGAACACTGCCATGAATGTTCACAGCAGTCTTGCTTCTTCTATTGAGTCCCTTAGCTCTATCAACCAAGACCTTCACTGGAAATTACAGCAGCAGAGGCTGTCCATGTTGTTTGGTACTAGTATAGCCGGAGATAGTCAGACACAGCCGTCTCAGAAAGATTTGCAGATGAATGATCTCGAGAAAACTCAGACAGCAGCGCCTATTTTGTTTCAGAATCTGGAGATTTCGAAACCGAAAGAGTCTGCCGGAGGAGGAGATACGGCTGCGACGGAGTGGTTCTTTGGGAACTCTTATGCACCGCCGCCGGTGACACCTACTCCGACCAACAGTGGCGGCAACGGAGGAGGAAACGAGAACAATGCGGGTAACTGGAATAGTCATGGAGTTGTTCAAGCATGGGGTGATTTGCAGCAATACAATGCCTTGCCCTAGAGGACTGATCATCATGAGAGGTAGCTAAACACAATTTTAAAAAGCATGATCATGATCATGATGATGAAGAAGAAAATGGGGAAATTATATTATCGTTCTTGAAATATTATCTGAGAAAGACACCCATTTTGGCATATGTTAATTTGTGTTTTGGTTTTTTCTTTTTTCTTGTGTTGATATGACATTGTAAAATCTAATTGACTTAGTCTCTTAACAATGCAAAAGAAGAAACTAATCGTACTACTTTTGCCCTAAATTCATGTTTATATGGTTGATTAGCATCTGATAATCTATCTTTCTGGGTTACCCGAGTTGGATTGGAAACATTAATAGTTTGTGTTATTGTTAGGCAACTGCCAAATGGCAATGATGCTCAGTACTTAAATTAACACTGCTCTAGCCAGCATTGAAATTCATTTCACTAATTATTAAGGCCAGGTATCTGTCTTTCTTTCCAAACCCTTTTCTCAAATCTCCCTTTGGGATCTGTGATAGTTTTTGTTTTTGTGGAATTAAATCTTTGATTTGTTCTATGTTGAGTCAGTTTGTGTATATCTCTACAACTCTCACTATCCAATAAACTTAGAAGTGTGTCTCTTTCAAGGAACTGATCCTCATCAGCCACTGAATCAATGTCAATCTAAACAGACACCTCAGTAGAGACAGTAGCAGCTTAACTAGCCCTGCAATGTATAGCTAGGTTAGCCTTGTTTAGCTGTCACTTCCTCTCCCTCTTTGATAATAGTTAGTGACAGTGTGGTGTGATTTTGGTGCTGTCTGAAAAAGTGGTGGTTTGAAAGTTGTATTGAATGAAAGACTGTCAATAGTTGAATCAATGAGAGAGAGAGAGAGAGAGAGAGAGAGAGAGAGAGAGAGTGAGAGNGANGAGAGAGAGAGAGAGAGCTTTAGGGTTGCATTGGTTCTTTTGTTTATGTTGTGGGTGTGTTTAGCTTTCTAGAGTGTTGGGGAGTGAGCCCACTTTCATCTTCTTGCTCATTGCTACTGATTGCTACTGCTGCATATGAGTATCGATCAGCAAAGCATCTCCTCTCATTGTGATTCTGCAACTGAGGAGAGAGAAGAAACTAGTGCAGCAAAGCTTTTACTTGCTTCTGTCTTTCCATTGCTGTAGGGCTCTAACTTGATTCTTTACTTTGCCTACCTATTTCTGCGAAAACTATTATTAGGTTCAAGAGCGCGCTATAGTCTCTATCCATCAACAAATTCTCAATCTCTCCTTGATCATATACAGTTATACAGCTACTGCTTGTACTACAGTGAAAGACTGTAATAATAAGCGTTGTGCTCTTTGTCTTCTCTTAATTACCTTCTCTTCGGGGTAGCTACGTATTGATGATTTGATCGAGGAGAGATAAATTTATCTCTTGGCCGGGTAAGAATGAAATTGGCAATTCTTGGTTCGTAGACACTGTGTTGTGGAAGCTCTCTACTAGTGCAACATTCCATAGGATTCTATGGAACTAAATACATATAGGGCTTTGCATGAGTTGAATCGACACCACCAACTTCCTTTGCCTGACATGTTTTATAGGTCCCCCATCTTTATAAACATGCATGTTGCTGCTGCTTTTTCATATACATCGTCTCTCACTTATGTACACACATGCCTTCAATAAAGCTAAAAACAGCTTCAAAAGCGTAGCAATCATTTTTCTATATATACATATATATCATGAAAAAAAAAGCTATTTTAACTATTATCAAAAACGAAACTTCAATAGACATAAACAGTCACTATTACAGTCTAGTTGGATAAAGGATGGAGATAAGTCACCCATATCAAAAGAAGATTAGCGTCATAATTCGCCAAAAGTATCAGCCAAATGATTACCTTCATGAAAAATATGCGAAGATTTAAAATGCATTAATTTGAGAATTTGGTGCAAATTAAGCCCCATTATATATGCACGAAACTCCCAATTGGTACCAAACAAGTAGAGCCAATGAAGTCAAGAACCATGAAGTGAATTGCCCTATTCTATACTAAAAGTCTGGAACTCTGAAAGTTTAAGATTTTTCAGTTATTTTTTTTCGATGTTGAATAAAAAGTACAACGATTTCAAAGTAAAATCAGGAACGCACCCAAAGTTATGGAAGTCAAAAATTGAAAGCCAAAAGAATAGATAGAAGTAAGCTCTGAGTGTAACCACCAACAGTTGTAATGGCCATTAACAAGTGCATCTATAAGAAAATTTCCTCGCGCCAAATATGTTTAAAAATATTCTGAAGTTCGATGAAATTATGAAAAAACTTATAATAAAATGAGCTACTTCAGCGGTATAAGGTTGTGAAATAAGAGCTGGGGTTTACTCTAACAATAGTTTTTGAATGCGGATATAAGCCAATTATGCAAGAGTAGTCCTTATTCAAATGATGTTGTATCATCATAAGGAAGACGTCCACCATTCCACCAAATCGTGATTATGTCACCTCCCTTTTCCATGTCACTGATGCCAGGCCATTCAATAATCAAAATCGTTGATCTTTAACATTCAAAGATGCCATTGTTGTAGAACCTGCAAAAATTTAGACCTAGCTACATCAAAGTTAGGGTTCACTAGCTTATATCTAGCTAGAAAACGTTCTTGCGAGATGAAACTGCAACATGCATGAAAATTACACAAAACATCATGCTGTGATTCTCGATCTTTTAGGATCTTTTAGTGTTATAGTGTATGGTGTGTCAAGTCTTAGTTTGTTTTAATTTTAGGGAGACAAATTAACAAAGGATATATAGAAGATAATTGTTGTGGCTCAGCAACGGAAGACATGAATTGCGTGATTAACGTGAAGGTCGACTGAGACAAGTTTTTGTTTCCATCGACTAAGATGGGACGTTTATATATATAAATATATATGTTGGATGCTGCATATATATATGTGTCATTATGGCAACTGTCATTTTACAACCTAGCTCGATCATAAGCTAAGATAATCTGCAAGAAGCTCATGACTACATGTTGACGAGAAACCATCCCATGCTCTTCATCCTCGACTACCTTATCCTACACCTGCCCCTACCATCCACTTCATGAAAGATGATCGATCGAGCACGAAGGTCATGCATGTTTATTATAAGGAAACCTGACCTAACTAGCTAGATGGACACATTTTCTTCTTCTATATTCCAAGTTCAACTGCGCGCACGTTATTTCTAAAGGGGTAAAATACATAAGCATCATGATTACATAGATCACAAAAGTTTTACCTCTTTTAGCTAGGCTTGATGGTGGTTAACTTTTTGACTGGAGAATGAAGACCAAGTACCTTCCCTTTTTCGTTCTTGCCTAATCCCTTCGCATCTGGACAAAAAGCTTCTCAATTTCAGTAGAAATATATGCACGTATTGTATGTATATCAGATCTTCTACCGACATAGGAGAATGTCTCCTAACCAGGCATAGTCTAAAGGACCAACATTGAAACTCCGACACGGTCTGATTTGGTGGGACTTACCTCATTCTAATTTCATTCATGAGTGTATTTCTAGAGTACGTGATCGTTTAGGCATGCCAAAGTATTGATCGAAGATAGTTTGATTTTTAATTTCTTTAGCTTATTAGTTTCTATTGTTATGGAGGTTCTGATTTCTTAGTTCCCCTCCTTTTGTAATTTTCTTTCTTCTTTAATAATTTTTTGGTTGTTGCCTCTCTTAGCCCTTGAAATCAAAACAAAGAAAAATTCCGACGATTGGATCGGTTTTGATGAGCTGAACTGTCATTAACTAACCAGAGTTGTTGAGATATCAATCCTACATCAGGAATATAAGACATTGTTTGTGAGTTTATAAAGGTTTGAGTCACTTCATCTATTGTCAATTAGTTTTAGATGTGAACCTCATACTACTTTATCATAATATCAGAGCGGGTTACCCATGTCCATGTATGAAGCCCAATAGCTACACAAACTCCACGTCACCCTAAATGTTGTCCACGTGTTAGGTTTAAAAATTCGACACACGTGCGGATGCGTGTTAAGATATTAATCTCACATCATGAATATGAGACCATCCCAGATATATGTGTTCTTATCATTATTGGTTTACACTCGAAATAAACCTCACCATGCAGTTTGACAAGCATGTGGTTTGTGCCAACAATTAGCTAGTATAGACTTCACTGACCTGATGAGTCCAATGCTAACACGGTCATAACTCAAAATGTGAGAAGGATAACTACATAATTCATATAATGTTACGCAAAAATAATATTCAAATTTCGTACTAACTAGCTAGCTAGTAGAAGTGTGGTGCCTCTGGTCGTATAAGTCATAACCAAATATTTGTATCCCTTGTCTTGGTAAGTTAATGGAACTCATCAGCAGATCGATGACAAAGATTAATATTCTCATATCAAACCAAAGAGGAAAGGTTTGCTTTAGCACCAATGCATACTTAAGGGTTTTATTTATTTCCTTTTTCAAGTGTAACGGCTAGCTGGCTAGGGTTCTGTGATGTGAACAAAGAAAAGCCATACTCTTACGGATATTGTGGCAATGAAGCAATCAAACTCGTCATCATTCTCGATCAGCACGAAATCTTTGTTGTCTAGCTAGTACTGTCACTGTGGACAATGGAGATCGATGGATACTGATATAAGAGTCAGTCACCCACCAACACGGCACCACCTCTTTTCAAAACGAGAACATCGCCCTCAAGATCGTCACTCTCTTTGGCAGTTTCTAGGGTTTCAGAAAACAACACTCCTCTCGATCTGTAGCCACCCTCATCGTTTCATGTGGCTTCTTCCACAAGACAGGTTCGTTACGATCAGTTTCCCACCTCACACATAAGAAATTTTTGTACAACTAGCTTGACTGCATTATTCCTTATCAAAGTTCACCTGATCGATGTTTCCGGACCGTGTATCGTTTTATTCAAATGTGTGTGTATTTTTTTTTTTCGATGAATTCAAATGTGTGTTGTTGCGATTAAAAACAATATTCGATTCGGTAATATAACACTTTAAGGTTCAAGTTTTTATTTCAGTATCTCGTTCTATAACATGTTGAACAAGGTAAGATATAAACGTTTCTCTGAGACTACGTGAGGTTGCATAAACTGTTTGGTTGAATAGTACCTCGACAATGGAATAATTCCTCTTTCTGATAGTAAATTAAAGACCCTAAATTAAATTACTTACCTGAAGTAATTTACTGTCTGTGCATGACGTACAATCATTTAGAACCCAACATAAGTTTTCTTAAACCACATGGACTATGATATACTGCATGTATTTTGGGACTCGTACATACAGGCCAAGAGATTATTGGTGGCTTTAGCTTCGAACTATATAGCTAGCTGAACTGGCCGAATTTCAGCCGGTTCTACAGCAAAGTTGAATTTACGCTCCTATAATTTCTGATATATGGAAGTCATGCATGCGAGCTCCATGTAATGTTTGTTAAAATGCTTGGAAGAACTTTAGTCGAGTCAAGTTAAGGTACTTGTTGAGGGAGTGAGGTAAAGGTGTATAGGCTAGGGTGTGAATGACTGAATGGCATGGCAGCATGGAGACCAAAGCAAATTATATAGTCAGTGAATTGTCTAAGAAGATGAAGGCAATCAGTTCGATAAATTCTGCAAAAATATCGAAGCGAAATCAAGGAATCGTTAGAACGAGATCAAGAGAATGTCTTTGATAAATTGCTTAAAAGTTTCGAAACAAAATAGTTCATAATTTAACAAGACGAATATGTTCGACAAATAACTTCTAAATCACATTACAGCTTCTTTGAGCTTCAGCAGATAGTAGAAATCTTTTTATTCCTAATTTCCTATTGTATGAATACCACATAAAATTGCAAGTTAAGAACAGAAGTGGGGAATATGAATTTAATTATGAACAATTGATCTATCTAGGATCTAGATACATACCATTAGGAGACAGGCAGTACGTACTACAGCTGGTACTGATCCCATGTTTAATTTCGTCATGCATTATTCTATCGTGTACAGGAAACAAGTGCTTTTAAACTCCATCAATAATTTACAGTACGAACGTCGCTATTTATTTCAATACTATTCACAAATATGAGTAGCAGTACATTATAAATGCATGTTGCTAACTAATCCCATAGCTCAGGTTAGCTAAGCAGAAAATGACAGTACATGGCCGGTGGCTCTAATTCAATCCAATTTAAGAGCTGTTCTGCTTCACCACAACACAGTGGCTTGTAGGCTGTAGCAGACGAACTGGGTTTCAGGCTGCCCCCCAAAGTGATTGCAAGCTAGCAACATAAGCGGCAAGGCACTTAAAACTATTGAACCTAGCTATACCTAACAACACTATGTTACCCTACATTGCAGCTTGTACCAGGGATTTCTGAATCCCAAACTGAAATCCCTCATAATACACAAATATGGATTGCAGTCATTATACCAACCAATATCTCTGTATACGTTAACAGAAGCAAGTTTATCGGGTTTATGATGCCTTGCTATATCTGGTAAGGTATCTGGTTTCCTTGAGCTGTGGTAAAAAGTTGGCAACGAAACTAAAGAAATCCAATAACAAAAGTGAGGGTGAAAAGCGCTGTAAAAAAACGAATGAAATTTCATAAGCAATGAATGAATTTCTGGTAGCACAATAAGAAATACATCTTGAAAACAGAATGCACAATGTTACTATATTTGTGCATGTATAACTTGTACGTTACATGCTAAATAATAAGGAAATGTGCATCACTCTATCATGACCAGATTTTCTTCTTATTATCCCTCTCCTTGACTTGAACCTGATCTCTGATAATCCTCTTGTGAATCAAAGGACCTTGAGTAGCAGTAACTGGCTTCACTGGTCTTGTGATTCTTGCAATCTTAGGAGGATCAGATTTCCTAGATTTGTTATCATATAAAGAAGTCGATAACCTGTGGAAGTTCTCCGTCTCACCACTTTTAAACTCCCGTTTCCTTCTTTTCTCATGGACAGATTCATTTCCTTTCAGTAATGTGGATCCTTGGCTCATCCGGCGGTTTAGTGAATTTGAAGTCCTTAAGATACAAGGATCAACATCATTCATAATTTCATCTCTTATGCGAGATTTTCCTTCGTGAGGAGTTGCCCTCACCATTTCAGTCAACACTTGAGTACACTGCGACTGGTTCTCTTGCCCCCTCAACTTGTCTTCAACTAGCTGCCTCTCTTTCTCCCTTAACTTCTCTTCAAGTAACTGCTTTTCTTGCACCACTCTCAACTTTTCTTCAGTTAATTGTTTCTCTTGCTCCCTCAACTTGTCTTCAAGTTCCTTAATCTATGACAACATGTCAAATAAATATTAGCTGTAGCTCCCTCAGACAAATAAAGAAAATACTCAAGGAGACAGGGAGCCACACGGACAAGTAAGTTATAATGTTTTTGTTTGATGGAGCCAAATGCTTTATGAGATCGATAGAGTTGAGTATCAAGTTCGTTATCATATTATAGATCACACTTTAGAAACCCTGAGCACTAAGGATGCCGACAAATTTTACATAGCCAATTCAGAGGCACCAGGGGGCATCTTTTATCATTCAAAATAGACAATATTTTGTCATATGGAAAGACCTTTTGTCATAAGGAGACCTGCCAATACTAAACAACTAACATATAAGTGGAGATATGAAGAGAAGTGGAATGGCAGTACCTTCTGGTGAAGTGAGGAAGGGTCTGATTTTTGTTCCTCCTCCTTCAATTTTATCTCCAGCTCCTTCACCTACAGAAATATAAAGATTACAAATCATAATTTGCTTCAGTGTAAAAATATCTACATGTACTAATGCCTCTTCTCTTTTACAACCTTATGCTGAAGAGTGGTAGAAATGAACTCAGATTCCTGCATTTGCTCATCCAGCTTGCTTTGGAGATCCTTAACCTGGTAAAAAAGTATATAGAATAATAGTTAAACTATAGCTTCTCACCATATCAAGAAGATGTAGCTTTGTACGTCTGAAAACAAATAAATAGTATCCCAGGCTTGTTAAAGAAAAATGAAAATGAAAAGAATCCAATTCTTTCAAGTTTGGCACAGCCACCTTTTGTCGCAAATTTGCAGATTCTGACTCTGACTTCTGTTGTTGTCTAAGATCAGCCTCCAACTCTTCAACCTTCATCAAATAGAGTTCCTGTCAGCGATAATAACAAAAAGAATAGAATTCAAAATAGTTTAGGTCGAGAGCAACCTTTTGTTTGAGACAGCTGCAAGTTTCTTCCTTTCCCCTTAATCGATCTGAAAGTTGTGAGATTTGCTTCTCTAATTGGATAAGCAAGGCTGTCTTCAACTCAAGCTTCCCTTCGAGATCTTTGATCTTTTCTTGTTGGTTTTTGTAAATTTGGTCTTTACCTTTGTTCTTGCTCTCCAGGTTTTGTAAGTTCTCTTCTAGCTTCCTTAGAGAATCATCTTTGGATCTTGCTTCCTGCCTGGCTCTTTCAAGCTGTTTAAATGAAAATAAAAATGGTTGATAAAGAAATAAATAATGTAAAAAAAAAAAACACAAGTAAAAGTTACGAAAGACTGAACTCATAATGTTTTTACCAACCATTAGTTTTGTTTTCTGAAGCTCACTTGTGTCAACTTGCTTCTTGACAGGACCCAACTCAATCCCTCGAACCCGTGTTGCAAAATTCAAAGAACTCATAGTCTCACCCAAATCTTTGTCTGAAGGGCTTATTTGCACAAACATCAAAGTTTTAGAGTCACCACCTGCAACACAAGCACATAACAATATCATAAAACAGGTCGCAGAACAGAAAAAACAAAAGAAGAAGAAGAGGGAGTGCAATAAATGATGTTAACAGAGTTTGAAATTCCTTTAGAGATTGAACCAAGTAGATAAAACTACTAACCCAAGCCTCAGGATTTTACTCCTGAACAAAGAAATCAAGACATAGCGGGATAGCTTTATTTTTACCTAATGAATCTTGAAGTAAATGCGTCAACTTAGAGTTCCTGAAACCAAGCAACAGGCATAGTTACAAAAAGAATATACAGAATGCAAAGATTGGTGCAGGATGAGCTAAATTTGTTGAACAGATATGCAGACCTGTATGGAATGTGACCACTTTTGTTTGCAAGAGCAGATATCACATCTCCGAGAGCTGAAAGGGATCTGTTGATATTTTGAGCTTCCTTTAACCGTTCTCCTTGTACATCAGTTTTTGCAAGTCTTTCACTGCCTGCTAAATCCACTAACCACAGCTTGCTCTTGGTGCTCTCACCATTTATCAAGTTCTTTGCTTTTACCATTATGCAAAGCAAGCTGATAGCAGGAGTAAAACACTTACTACGGTTGGTAATCCTAAAGAACATGTTATATAGAAAGAAGAAAACTCATAAACATAAAAGGATTTGGAGATGTCAAAATGGGGCAGTACCAATGAGAGCGGCTGCTATGCTCATTGACATTATTACTTCCTACAGCTCTGGCATTGCTTCCAGCTTGTAGTACACTCCACACTTCCTTAATACTTTCAACTTTGGCTTCGACTATGCCCGGAACATGATGAGACCCTTCAGGAGCCTGTTTTATCTCCAACCTAGCACACATGATGTTTATGTAAGCTTATGTTGTTAGATGAAATAAAAAACATATAGTTTAATTATCTTCTTTCTTAAAGCAACACGATCTTACTTCTTTGATGGATGTGGTGACGTATCTAACAAGTCCCTAATTTGCTCATTGTAAACTTCAAGCACGCTAACAGATATGTTGTATGTAAAAGTTTCCCTTCTTTCATTTGCAATTTCAAACAACTGCTCAAGCGTCCTATAGTTGACTCCCCTATTCTTCTCAGTGCCCTCCATTGTAAATGTCTTTCCTGTCCCTGTTTGCCCATAAGCAAATATGCAAACATTGTAACCGTCTAGAACTGAAATCACCATTGGAGAAGCATCCACATAAACATCAGCTGCCAAGACAAAAGTAAAAACCAACTTAGATGCTGTTAAAGCAGCAATGACACACACACACATCCATATAATATGCTTATAAAAACATACCTTGATCATCTTTTGGTGTGTAAACTCGATCAAATTTGAAGGACTTTTTTGTGGAGGCACCGGTTACGAAGCCAAGACATCCATCCTGTGCTGCCTCAAAGTCTACAACTGCTTTACACCCAGTTGTTATTTCCTCCTTACTTAATGGGCGGCAGCGGCAAAACACCCTAATATTTCCTGGTAATTTCAAAGCAGCACGTACAATTTTTTATATATTTAAACTGATTAAAATAATTGTACCACTGCAATACTACGCAGCAAAAAGACAAACAATTTCTCAAAGCATCACTGCAATACTAAGCCAAAAAAAAAAAAGACATACCTTTGGCCTCCTGAACCTCATTAAAAAGCTTCTTTCTTTTAGCTTGCTCTTCATTGTATTTCACTTTAAGATCTTCACACTCCGCAACTGTACAAATGTTATGTGAGTCCATACAATAACCATAACTCAAATTTTACTTGACTAAAAAAAAAAATTAACTAACATACCCAATCCTTGAACTGCAGAAATCATGTTATTCAAATCGGGAATTGAATCAGCACATGCATGTGCTTCACGAGAAAGATGCAAATGCTCCTTTTGCATCAGCTGCAATAGAAACCAATCACAGAAATCTGGGGTAAGAATATTAATCTTAGAATAGATTATGAACATATACTTGAATTGATGACCAATATAATACCTTAATTTTCAATTGCAAATCATTGACTGCTGCTGCCCAGTACTTCTTGTCATGCTCGTACTTGCTAGAAAGATTCCTTATATCTTCAGCTTGTTTCTGCATGGCTTGATCTAAAGAAGAAATGCAATATTGTTAAAAGGTCACATGGTTAAACTAAAATCTAGGATAGATTTTAGTTCAGCTGAAAGTGTTTCTGGTATTAGTTCATAGATTGCTTTCTGGTATTAGTTCATAGATTGCCGTCATGATTTAGATCATTCATATAATGTTCAACTAATACGATGAAACTACAATCACTTACAACCTTTTTCTTTCATTATGTGACAGAAAATAGGTGGGTCAGCTAAACATTGTCCTCTCTTGAGTCTAAACTCATGGTATCCATGTACATAGCTAGTTAGCTACTCACTGGTATCCATGTATGTAGCAACTCACTAAACCTAACAAGTAATGTTCGGTTTTCATAATCTACTCACTAAACACACAAACTATCTAACAAAAACGTACCTTGAGTTAATGTCTTAAATGCTGTATTGTCAAGTTCCATCCTGACCTTGTCCAGCTGTTCATTTGCTACAGTCAAGGACATCCATGCCTCATAGCATTCTTTCGCCTTAAGCTCACATCTAGTATTAAGCTCTTGTATCTTCTTCTCATATTTAGCAGTAGACTTCTTTTGCATTAGTTTCTTCTGTAAACGTAAGATATTTTAGTTGCCAAATAAGGAACAACATTAAGCTTTAAAGTTGTAAAATGTGTCTAACCTGAGCTGAAGACACTTCTATTTCAGCATCACAGTTATTACATTTTAGAAGTTCCACAATCTTTCCAGTAACTGTAATCAAAGTTAAGCCTCTCAAAAGTCTGATATAAATATAGTCAAATGCCCCCTAATAAAAAGTAAATAAAAGAATCATTCATGCAAATGAAATGTAAAAGATTACCTGAATCACTTGGTGGTCTCCTAATGCCAATACCACTAACTAGCGGGCTTCCAATAACCCCTTCAAATCTTATTACAACCACCCCATCCTCCTTCACTGAGACCCTTGAATCCACCAATTGCAAGGGCTTGTTGGCCCCAACAATAGCATAGATATCAAAGTCTGATAGGACCTGCCGAAAAAACAAGACAAGAGTCAGGCAGTCAGCCCCTAGTTTTACTACCTCCCCCCAAAACCAAGGACGGAAAAAGTAAGATTTTTCACTTGCCTTCTCTTCCTGGATGAATACATTAAACACCCTCATTCCTTTAGGCCCGTTCGTGTTGATGATTTCCGTGAAATGAATATCGATATAGTACTCCCCAGGAGGAAGATAATTGAACCGATAGGAGAAATTCCCTACTCGTGCCGATTGATAGATGTGGGGATAATCCCCACCATCACCTATCTGCTCATTGGTTCTCAAAACATTCCCTCCCACAAAATAACTGTCACCCAGAAATGTCACACCAGAGTCTGATTCATACAAATCCTCAGTCCCAGCATTCACAAACATCACATATTCACCTGCTGCAACATCCACCACAATTATTCTCCCAAATTCAATCAAAAACACTTCATCTATATATCATCACTAAACTACCCGAAATTAACAATTCAAAAATTTCCTACTCACCCATCAATCATTTTCACCTTAACAACATTTTAACCATCTAATTTCAACTAAAATCATAAAATACATACATTTCTGCTATTAAAGTCGAAACCTTTGATTAGGGCGCAATTGAAATTAGGGCAAGAATTGGGGCTAATCTTATTACAATCAATTCTTCTTAAATTAGGGCACAATCCAATTGGAGAGGTAAAACCCAGATCTAATTCAAGAAAATAAGAAGGAGATGAGAGATGAGTACTTACAAGTGGAGTTGGGTCTTGTAAATCCGGTAGGGATTAGTCTTGAACCGGAGTCGCAGAGCATGGAATCGACCAACGACTCGTCGTCCTCGTCCATTGAAGAATCTTTGAGATCTGGGTTTGGCTGTTGGGCTTGCTCGGAGTCTTGGAAATCTGGGTCGAATTGGGTCTCCTCCATGAAATTGGGAAGTGATCAAATAATAGGGAGTGTGTGGGAAAAGATTGTTTCTTGGAGCAAAGAAAAGTGTTCTGGATGAAGAAGAATGAAGAAGAAGAAGAAGATGGGATTAATTGGAATGGTTTTGGGATTTGAATTTTGGTTACCGTTGGAAATAATGTGTACCGTTATACTCTGCTTTGTAAAAGCGTCCGGGAAAAGGAAGGAAGAGATTATATGGTAAGTGTTTTTCAAATGGTTATCGTCTTATTGACACAAGGTGAGTGTGCACAAGGTGAGGGTGTCCAACACTAAGGTCCAACACAGTGGGAACAAACATATGGGCCCGATCCGGACAGGAGTACGTAGGCCCACATGAAAAACTCAGCCATCTTTGGTCGCGATTCCGCCGTCACCGGACAATTGTAGGATGGTTTGCCACCGACGTCCAACTTGTTGAAAACCAAACATTCATGGCTTTGTATTGGAGAGGATGCTCCAAGGGCTTGCCAGGCGTAGTCTGACGGTCTAACCGCCATGTTGGGTTGCCGACCATGGCGGCCAAGCCCTTGGTGGCCCTAATTGAACTCAGTGGCCTTGGTTAAGTGGAGCACACCCCCTTTGCCATGATCTTGTATCTTTTTCTCTTTTTTTTTTTGGTATACAAGCATGCCAAGCTTTTACCCAGCCTGCCCTCAAACTCGCATCATCATCAACACGCTGCCCCGCCCAACGCCTCTACCTCTCTTCTCTTTCCTTCTCCCTTTTTCTGTTCTTTTCTTTGTGTATTGACTTTGTCTAATATCTACATATATCTTTGCTTGTTTTAGAATTGAAGGCTGCTCAGAAGATGAAAGGGAGCATGAGTACAGCCTCGAAAGGCACATAGCCATGCACACACCAAGCCAGCCCCGTCGGACCTGCCCAACGCTGGAGTGCACTCCCAGATGATGGTTACTTTACAGTTCTAGAAAAATAACTGCTCCATAACAACAATTACTTTGCAGTTAACAATGACGGTTATTGTGATTTTTAAAGTAACCGTCCATTTTTCAGGCGTGAAGTTGTTGCGGGTTACAATTTCCAAGCACAAGTGACAGCTATCCACTTTGGTTTGGATGAATAATTTAGGCTTGGCTTAGTTCAGTCTTGCCTTTGTTTTTTTAAGCTATAATGCTTTCAACACAGTTTAGTTGGTAAGTAGTGAAATGAGCCAATAGTAAGTAACTCTCTAAAAACCTCTCCCCTAAAAAACCCTAAAGTCGGCGGGCGCTCGAAGACAAGATCTTGCTTGTCCGGTGGCACTCAACACGTCTGTCTGGGTCATGGCCTGGCCAACGTGAGTTCGCTGCCGGACGGGTAATCACTAGCTTTGTTCCAAGGTTTTTCTTAAGAAGAGGATTAGGTTTGGAGTTCTCATGGCTATTCTTTTGGTGATTCTGGAATCTGATTTCGTCTTTGGTCAGTGGCTGTATGTCTTGGGAGGGTGATGCGTTGTGTAACAGAGCGGTGTGAGGATGGTGAAAGGAAGGACGTCAAGATGCTCTGTCAGGCTGCGAGGCGGCGTCGTGGTGGCGAAGTCTGGAGGCCTGGCTAGCATAGTGACGCATGATTTTGCTTGGCAGCGGCGCACATCAGAACAAGCAGAAGGTTTTTGGATAGATGACGGCATATTTTCCTGAGTTGCTCATCTCAGTTTTGGTGGGCTTCGGCCATGTTCTTTTTCTTTAGGATACTTGGGCTTAGTTTTAGTGGGTAGGTTTTTCTACCCAAAGTAATTAGGTTTTTTGTTTCCTCCATATTTGTTTTTCTAGTTTTGGTTTTTTCTAGGGTAGATTTTAAGCTTGTCGGGTAAGAGGGTTATTGACACCTTGAAAATGGAAGCTTCTGGAGTACCGCAATAGAACGCCTTGGCGAATGAAGCTTTCGACCAAATTTATCCTTGTGTACGTAGGATAACTGTCTAGCTTGGCTAGGCTCAATTTCAATTTAGTCATTATTCTTTCAATTTCATCAAAAACACCTCTCGACTCCCAATTTTCATCAGCCATGTCTAAAATCTCCGTTCTCCATCTAATTCCTCAGTCAAGTGATGACTTGACAACAAGAAGAAAATCAAATTCTAAAAAAATAACATTTCTAACCATTTTCCCCCCATATTGATACACATCTCTGTTCCTATCACAAACCCCTAACCTTAGTGATTTTGATGAGATTGAATGTAATTTGTCTATTTTGCCCTTTTTTTGTGGGCCTAACAATTTCAAATTTGGTTTTCTTCTTAATGCAAGTCATCACATAACATGAGAATTTGATGAAAAATAAATTTTTGGACACGGCTGATGAAAATTAGAAGTCGAGGGGTATTTTTGATAAAATTGAATTTTTGATGAAATTGAAAGAAAATGGATTAACATGATAATCGACCTAAAGTTGATGGGGCTAAATTAAAATTAGTCATTCTTTAAACAAGGTTTTGACGAGGCCATCTTCTATTTTTTTTTTTCCTCTTTTGAATAAAAGACTGGTGCAGTTGCCCTCAAGGACTTAATTAATGAAACTATCGAATATAAAGGGGGAAGGGGGGATATGAAGCCTGCCAAAACCTAAAATAATATCAAAACATTAGGATATGTAGTTGTGGTACAAATACCTTGTATTTTATACCCTTGATTACAAATACCTGAAATAATATCAAGAATTTCTACAACGTACATGTATTCTAATTAACAAACACGTATCAACTAGCAAAGAGTATTGCTCTAATGAAAACTCGATTTACTTTGTCACAACGGTGACATAATGGAAAAATCAGTAGACATGTACCGTAACTACATATCCTAATATCAAATAATTCAGCTTTTCTACTAGGTTGCCACCAGAAAATAATCATGACGACACTTTGTTTCTTCTTGCCACTAGGAGGTTGCACCAGTTTAATCGACCAAGCAAACGATACGCCACCTATCTAGAGCAGCTAAGGCACACAAAGTGCATAGATCAGCACAAGACCCTTCGCTCCCTGCCATAAAATGATAAAGAATTATTGACAGCATAAAGCCGCTTAGTACCAAAATTAAAATGCAATAAAGCATAACTAAAACTAAATAAAAAAAACATAATAACAAAGAAGTATGGCCCTAAGACTGGAGCCCAGGTCCAAACCCCACTAGTCCCAACCCTAGTGCATTCTGCAGGTGTAGACACATTGTCGTCCTGTAAGAAAACCTGTCGTCTCGCAACCAGCAGCGAAACTACCATACTGAGAACACACAGACTGAATCTTCTCCCGTCCAGCCACTCCAACATGCTGGCGACCATTGCCGACCTTCTCGATAGTCGTCCCCTACAGATTGATTCCAAACAACCCAACTAAGTTCGGAGGTTTCCTATCTAATCTGAACCCCTCAGATCTGAACAGACTCCACCTGACCGTCACCACCACCGGCCTTGAGGTTGTCGATGCCAGCCTCATCCTCCAGCAGCTGATTCCACGCTTCTTTTCCCCGACAAGCTCTCTTTGCATTGATAACAAAGCCTTCACCTTGCAGCAATCACTCGGATTGGGTTTATTCGCCAAATTATCAACACATGGAAATAGATTCATTATGACATGTACGTCGTCGTCGCCATGAGGGTGTGCCGCCGAACGGATTCGGTACTCGAAGGTAAGGGTAGGGTTTTTTGGATCTGGCTTCTCTGCTTGGACGAAGCAGAGCTTGGATTTGCTTGGACTCATCTTAGACTGACATGTTGTATATGAGTGATCTAATGGACAAAAATTAAAGAAACTCCAAAACACTACTCATACCACACACACAACATATCAAACTCAATCTCTCTCTCTCTTCCTTAGCTCTTGTCAAGTTCGTTCGCGAATATGGCACCCGATGACGGTGGTGTTCGTACGACGCTGGTAGAAGGGATCTAGGGTCCCTGGAAAAGAGTTGTAATCTAAGGACGACGAGGATAAAAAATGGATCAGGTTTGGGTGTATGGTTGTCTCTTCTGCTCCTCGTTTATGACCTCTTTCACTCTCACTGGAATCGGTATTTGGTACTTGAGACTTAAAATTTAGATGAGGATTCGCTTTTGGTTCTTGGTCTTTTATACTAGATTAGTTTCGATTCCATATTTGGTTCGACGCTGAATTTGGGTAATTTGATTTGGGTTTAATTGAATTTGGGTGGTTGTTGCTTCATTCAAATCGAACCTAGAGGCTCAGCAGATGATGATGATGCTTTGACTATGATGATTATCATTTCTATATCTTACATATCTAGATCATGTATCCAAGAGCAGCAGAGAAGAGAAAGCCAGAAAAAGACCAAGAAAATTATGTTGCAATGGCGTATTATTTGGTGTGGCAGAGAAGAATAGTGTTTTGGGGTTCTTTGATTATCATCCGTTCGATTACTTATAGATGACGTGTCGACCTATGAGTGATGTCCAAGCAGATCCAAGCTCTACTTCGTCCAAGCAGATCCAAGCTCTGCTTCGTCCAAGCAAATCCAAGCTCTGCTTCGTCCAAGGAGAGAAGCCGAATTCGGGTTTTTAGGGTCGGCTCACTATATTCATGTTTATATGAATGACGAAAGGTCTTCGAGGCCCCACCTTTTTTAGGTTTGAGAAGAAATGAAGATATCTTTTCACTTCTTTACTAAATGGGTACATGTAACTTTTTTACTTGTCACGTTTGGTTAGGCAATGCACCTTTACTTTTGTAGTAATGCGCGCCTATGATTCCCTACTAACATACTTGTTGATAAACCACTTGGGTCATCTACGATACTTATATCCATTGTATATTATTTGTGATTGTTAACCTCCCGTAATGAAGATCATTTCTAACTAAAAAAATGACATAACAGATGATACATTATTAGTTTTATTAGCCACATGTTACTCCTATCTTCAGAAAGATATTTATGACAATCCATGAAATGGAAATATCAATTTAGGTAGATGCATTACTATTTTGACAAATATAAGAAAACATAAATTTAGTTTATAGCGTGTAAGTACACGGTACCATTTTAGCTATTTATAAAAATTTATATATGAAGACCATCATATATTTGTATTATATCTTTTAATTTGAATTTTTGGCCATTTACATAAACGTGTAAATGCTAAATACTAAATACACGACCTGTATCGAAGATGCATGAGATCGAAAACTCTTCTCCAAACAAGGAAAACGATCTGGAACGATTTGTTATAGATGAATCTATATTTTGGATGAGTGGAAAAATAAATTATTTTCCTAAGATGGAAATATTTAGCCACACCGTGCGACATCCATTACTCTGTCGTATTACGAATTACAAAACGAGATTCCGGTTTTTGATGGCTTAAAATCTTCTGTTCCCATTTTCCTGTCATTTTCCCTGTAACCCATTGACATTACGACATGTGTCCTTCCACATCAGCACTTTTAACAGCAACTTGACGGGGTTAACTATATTTGATCCTAGTTATTTTTCATTTTTAATTGTAATTTTACTAAAATGTAATTAACAAGGACGAACTCATATCAAGATTAGGTGGTTCCTTCTTTCCCTTGAAGATCAAAATTCTCAAGGTTCCTTCTCAGAAAGAAAAACAAGGCGGTAGATTCACAAAACTGTTCACCAAATGCAAAGTCCCTAGTCCCAATTCAATCATCGACATAGGAGCACTATGCATTTCATCCTCAATCAAAATCTCCAACCATTAAATCCAATCCAAACGATCCAATCAACTACGATCTTCTTCTTCATCTGTAGGTGTTACCATAGCCAAACTAGATTTCCTACTAAATGCCCTATTCCATCGCACACGTGACCTCATTATTTAGCGACCGTCGCCTCGGGTACATCGGTGAATTTGTCTAGGATTTGATTTGGTTCCTGCAAGCAAGAGAACAGATCTAATCTGGGTTCAACTAAGAGAACACGATCTGATCTGGGTTCAAACAAGAGAGACATGCAAATCGCTTGATTGGTTTGGGTTGCATCAGATATTAAGCATTACCTGAAACTAGATTTGGAGAATTGGGGAATTGAGGAATTGGGAATTGGGATATGGAACACTCGAAGCCTCTAGAGGTTTTGTCTAAAACCAAAACTCAGATCTACATAGGCAAGCAATTTGAAATTGGAAGTTTAATTGAACGGTACAAGAATCTGACACTTATCCTTACTTTATAATAGCTTCTGAAGGTCAAATTTTGCTTATATGGAATCGGTATTTTGGTAGAGATAAACATTCCAACAATCGTTTGCAGAATTCATATGCTCGTTCCTGGGTTTCAATTTTATAATTATAAAAAAAAAGGAAAAAGAGTTTATTTTCTCAAAGCTTTACTCCGTGAAAGGGCTGTTATGTGTGATGACATGGCACGACACGTGTCAAAATTTTAATGGGTTATAGGGAAGTGACAGGAAATTTGGTGACAGAAGATTTCCACCCGTTTTTGATAAACGGGACACCCGCATCGAGAAAGCGTCGAGATCCTAAACCTCCTAACCCCACTCTCCCCCTTGCTCGCGTGTCCCCCACTCACCAATAAACACATTCCACCCACTCCAAACTCCCACGCGCCACCCCAACGCGTGGCGACGACTGTCGTCGTTGAAGCAGTGAGGGGCGTCCCTGTATATCAAAACGGGCGTCCCGATCCTTTTTTTCTCTTCAAAAATTTTCCCTCACTTTCTAATTTTATTTCTGAGATCAAATTAGGGTTTTTAATTTTTATTAACATTTCAAAGGTGGGTGCTTTAGTTTTGGAAATATGAAATTTACTGCTCTAAATGTGTTTCCTTTACTGTAATAATGATTTGGGTTATTTCCATAATCTCTGTTATTCTAAATTTGGGGTTGATTTTGGCCTTGAAATTTGACGGTGGGTTTTGGTGTTGGTGGTGAGGTTTTAAGGGTCTCTGTTAGTGCAAGGGTTCAGTGAGCTTGGGATTTCCAATCAGGTATGGATTCACCTTTGATGGATTTGATTCTGACTTTTTTTTTACTGGGTTGGTTTTATGTGTAAAGATTGCAGCTTTGTGATGGAAACCATTGTTGATTATAGAGTGGTAGGTTGTGAAATTGTAGTCTTCTTGTGTTCTAAACCAGTCTATGAACATTGGCTGAAAATGAAAGAGTAACATAGGGGCAACATGAAAAGTTTTAAGTCTGTTTTATAGAGTCTGGGAAACCGTGTTGACTTGCATTGTTCTAGCACATTTGGATACTTCAATCTTGTTATGTTTTGGTGTGTTGAGAATACAACACAGAATATACTGTGGTTGACAGAAGAGTGGTGCTTATCGCATTTGGAGGTAAATGTTTGATGGAGAATTCCCTAATGGATAAACTGCATTCTGGGATTGTATACTTTTCCTGAGATTCTTTTGTTGCTTAGGGTAATTGAGTAATCTCAACAACCTTGTCTTTTTTTCCCTCATTTTCGGGTGATCTGTGTCCTGTCTCCATACAAGTTTGAGCTTCATATGTTTTGATTGTTAAATTTTAATTACAAAGACGATCAGAGATTATTGCCAAAACAGAAAAAACGAGTGTAGGATCATAAGGCTGTTATGCATGCTTGAATAGGCAAATACCGCGTCTTGTTGTTGTTGCTGCTGCTGTTTTGATTTCCTATGCTTCATCTGCCTAAGAGTAAGTAATTGAAGAAAAATATACACGTCTAATATAGTTGAGAATATATATAATGCATCCATATAGTCAACCTTGTCTAGATGTTGGAGTTTCCATGTCAAATACTCCATGTCACTATCTTGTTTATTATGTGACCATCTTGTTTATAAACCATTGTCAAAACGTGAGATGTCTGTGTCTACAGATGAAGGTTATAAGATGAAAAAATTGTGGCTGGGATAAGATGCCCATTCTTACTTAATTCAGGTTCAATAAGTTAACCAGAACATCATATTGAACTAGGAATATACACCCCCAAAGAAAAACTTGATAATAATTTAACCACCTTGATTCTGTCTCACATGGATTATTCTATCTCTATGAGCAATTGGTTTAGCCTGTCAAGAGCTAAAACGTTTCAAGGTTTTATATGGGTTCACAGTATGTTGCTACCAATATTCACTGCAAAAATACTAACATTTGACAGCTACCTAAATTTAATTTCTTAGCTTTTATATGCTGAAGATTTATTGCAGAGGTAGTAAAGCATGCTTTGTTTTGCGATTCTGTGGTACACTGATTTACTGTTCACTAACAAGATGACTGTATACAGTATTTATATTCTAGTCTTCATGGTCAAATATCTCACTTTTGTTGTTTGTTTTGCTTATCAGATTATTCTCTCTCAATAATGGAAACTGATAGTCAAATTGAGCTTAGTAGGCAGAACAATATGCTTCCCCCACAAGCTGGAACATTTCTAGATCGTGAAGACCTCATCCAATATGTTCGTGATTTTGGTGCCAGTCAAGGATATGTGGTGACCATCAAGAAGTCGAGGAAAGACAGGAGAGTCATCCTTGGTTGTGATAGGGGAGGTGTTTATCGTAATAGGCGTAAAATTGATGAAAGCAAACGCAAAAGGAAGGCAAATTCACGCCTGATAAACTGTCCCTTTGAAGCCATAGGGAAAAGGGAAGATGATTCGTGGGTACTCACAATAAGGAATGGGGAGCATAACCATGAAGCATTAAAGGACATGTCTGAGCATCCTTATAGTCGTCGCTTTACTGAGGAAGAGGTCAGGCAAATCAAGCAAATGACTGAAGCTGGCATAAAACCACGTCTAGTTCTTAAGGCTCTCAAGCAAATGAATCCTGAACTGCAGTCAACACCAAGGCATCTGTATAACCTCAAAGCAAAGATACGTCAAGGAACTCTATCAGGTTCCATTTTATATGAGATTCTATATTTTAGTTAATTGACTGCTAATTTTCTAGAAAGAAGAATCTATTCATTACACAGTCGTTATTTTTTAATTCAGACTGTTCACTGGGTTCTTCATGCATAGTTATTAGTGGGGGTGGATGTTAACTTCTTTGAATAAGTATCATGATGGGGTGCATTTATATGCTGCTCACTGGAATCTCAAATGTCAAGCACCACGGCAATAGCTCAGTTAGGTAGCGCCTTGTTGAAAAGTGTGCGAATGCTTTAATGGCAAAGGTCATTAGAACGGCATCTAAGTTTCTTAGTTAGAATGGCAAAGATCATGCAAGCTTTAATGACACTGTAAGCTAAAGATTAAGTCGCTTCAGAGGTGTCAGGTCTTATGCATACTTGGGTTTGGTTTCTAGGTTTGAAAGCGCCGATCATGCCAACAATCTGTATTGGTTTCTAATACAAAATTTGGAAAAGTAACTTTTGGCGTTCTGGAAACAATAGATAGTAATGCTATTTTTCTCTACTTCTGTAATTAATCGCTACAAGTTTAGGTTCTTCATTCATTTCTTGCAGAGAAAAGTTTCAAGACATGGAGACCTGACAGGTCCGCTTTGGTGAATACAAGTTCTGCTCCCAGTGGGCGGTCATTGATGCAAAGTAACCAGCCGGTAATGGTTTAATAGTAAAGGGTGGTTGAAAATCTGCCTGCTTTCTTGTACTTCATTTCTACTTCTGCTATGTTTCCTCCTGCTTTTTATTAAATCAGCTGGTTATATAAGACTTATGTTCATTTGATTGTAGCTGAAGGTTCCTAATTTTATTGGAGGAAAATTTGTTGATTCACAAGGATGTTCAATCATTGACGTAGTAAATCCTGTAAGCTCCCAAAATTCAATTTGATGTCACCGTGTCCTTTTTTACATAAACGTGCTGAATGGTATTGTCACTGATTGTATACTTGGATTTCTAATCAGGCAACACAAGATACTGTTTCTCATGTTCCTCTAACTACCTATGAAGAGTTCAAAGCTGCAGTTACTTCAGCCAAGCAAGCTTTTCCTTCATGGAAAAACACACCTATTACAACACGTCAAAGAATTCTGTTTAAGCTTCAGGACCTCATCCGCAGAGACATTGTTAGTAACTGGAATCTTTTGAGTTCACATGGTATTCTATCTTGCGCTTATGAATCTCAATGTCAACGATACAAATTTTCAGGATAAACTTGCCATGAATATCACCTTAGAGCAGGGTAAGACGTTGAAGGGTGCTGAGAGTGATGTGCTCCGTGGTATAGGTCAGTCTTTGCATGTACATCATTGTGGTTCCTGTTATTCTGTTATGATGGATGTTTCCAAAAAATGAGTGGTTACATGCCTTTCTTTTTCTTCTTTAGAGGTGGTCGAACATGCTTGTGGGATGGCAACTCTACAGATGGGGGAGTTTGTTCCTAATGCATCTTATGGTATTGATACATACTCCATTAGGGAGCCACTTGGTGTTTGTGCGGGGATATGCCCCTTCAACTTTCCATCAATGTTTTCCTTATGGGTATGTCTGCAATATCTCTCGGTTCTTTTTATTGGTTGTTTGTTGTTTGTTATGTTACTTTGAATCTATTGCAGAAGCTGGTGACATTTTCATATAAGTTGCCTCTATAGTCTATGATGAGGTGCTTATTTTATCATCTTTATCATAAATTTCATTTCTTCAACTACAGTACATGAAGTTTTAGTTTGCTGGAGTTTTATTTAATAATCTTTTTTGGGGGGGGGTTTGGTTTAGTTTGTTAATCATACAAGTTTAGTTAACACTCTTATTTGCATGGTTTGTGAAAAATATGACATGAGATTCCTCCCAAGTAATAGTTCTACACTTCCACGATTTTGCAGATGTTCCCAGTTGCAGTTACATGTGGCAATACATTTGTTCTTAAGCCATGTGAAAAAAATCCAGGTGACTCATAATCCCTCACATGTGCTTGTTCTCAGTTTGATTTCTTATGTCTGTTGTTCAAAGTAGTTAATTTGCAGTATGAGCATATATGTCTGTTTTTCAAAGTAGTTACTGTGGTTCCTGTTATTCTCTTATGATGGTAAAGCTGGGTTTGGCGAGGGGATAGGTTTAGATCTTCCCTACAAAAAAGAAAGAAAGCCAAATTGAAATAAGAAAGAATAATCAAGAGGTGACGTACTTCTTGTATTTATGTCATTCTGAAGTATTTTGTAGTTACAGTTTGCATCATGTTGATTCAAACTCCCATTTAGTTTCTTTGTTCTTGCATATATGCATTATTCTTCTCCCCATTATTGAAACTTTTACCGACTGATATTATTTTTGAAGGAGTTTCGATGATACTTGCAGCACTTGCTAAGGAGGCTGGTTTGCCTGACGGTGTGTTAAATATAGTCCATGGCACTCACGTAAGTTTTGTTTACTGAGATTTCCTTATTCTCTGTCCTTATGAAAATTTTCCAAGTCCTAGCTATGGCAACCTTGCCCCAGATAGAAAAAAGAAGAATTTATACAAGAACAAAATGGAAGTTTCACCTGTGAAGTTTTATCTTAATAGAACAAATTGACAGTTTCCCATAACTCGAATATCAGTTTCTTTTTTACTATTTTCTTTTTGTTAATATGTAATTATAACAAGTGCTGGCCTTTTAGTTTATAAGTTTTTATGGGTCAAAAAAATTGGTCTAGTGTATTAGCTTTTGGCCACTCCCATTGCACTGTAGAACTTTTCCAGATCGATAACGCTGTTATTTAATTGGTGATGTAATGACAGTGCACTATGGTTGGAGTCATGCTTACCTACTTGGCATATATTGTTGCCGTGCTTTTATTTTTCAATCCTTTCCTTGTCAGAATGTTATAGTTTCGAAACCAACTCTATATTTAACGAGCATTTCAACATATGGATCAATTATATTTTCAATAAATCTATCAATGACGTTTTTTCCCAATTTAATCTGAGCAGGACATTGTTAATTATATCTGTGATGATGATGATATAAAGGCTGTTTCACTTGTTGGCTCAAGTACAGTAAGTTAACTTTTGCTCCAATCCTTGTGATTATTGAATATCGATAGTAATAATGATTTTAAGTTCAGATGCACTCGACACCTCATGTTCATATGATTTTATTGGGTTACTCTTATGTTTTTATTCTCCCTATCTGTCTATTTTCTTTTTCCCAAACTGTGAAGGCCGGAATGCATATACATGCAAAGGCGGTTGCTAGGGGAAAGCGTGTCCAGGTGAGCAGTAGCTCTTCGTCCCCACCAATCTACTCACATCCTCAGCCACATATCTTCGAGTTAAAAGTTTTGTTGAGAACCTGATATCCATATAAATTTGCTTTCTAACGAGTAACTCTCTCAATCCTTAAGTCCAATATAGGAGGAAAAAATCATGCAATCATCATGCCTGATGCTAGCATGGATGCAACCTTGAATGCTGTGGTCATGGCTGGTTTTGGTGCTGCAGGACAGAGGTCTATGGCTCTTAATACAGTTGTCTTTGTTGGAAACTCAATAACCTGGTAATGCGTCTCATTTGTTCAATGCTTCAGTATTGTATAAACCACATCCAGTAATTGGATGCACATATCTTTGGGGTTGAATGTTACTAGAGCATGTATTGCTCAACTGAGTCATTTCTTAATTTAAACTTGCATCATATCCATCTAATGCTTTTTTTGATGCACATAATTGTTGTTTGGCAAGTAAATATGGTTTCTTTCATCTGACATACGTGTCTCTGTAGATTATTAATATCTCATGTTGTGCCACATGGTACCACACACACCCTTCTTGTACATTTATATACAAGCAACTTTGGCTATTGGACTTTCCATACTAGTAAACACTTCTATGAAAATCTACCAAGTCTACTCATGGCCGGCCTAGGGTAAGTTGGAAAGAGAGTAGCCCGATGAAGACTAGTAGTCCAATTCTGGTATCTGGGTATTATAGAACAGCATTTTTGATGGTTTTTAACAAATATAAGCAAGAGACTGTAACTATATATACATATATTATTATTTTTGGAAATAATTGTAACTATATATATATATTTATAATAGATTCAGCAATATTTTATTTAACCAGTGGAAGCTAGTTTTAATCAAGTCCCATCTATTTGTATTTCTCAGGGAGTGTGAACTGGTGGAACGTGCCAAAGCCCTGAAAGTCAATGTGGGAACAGATCCCAGTGCAGATGTTGGTCCAGTTATTACCAAAGAGGTGATAAAATCTTCTGTATATTCTGCCTAATAATCTGCTTTGTTAAAAAGGAACTACATTGTAAAGTTGAAATATCTGTATCATAACCATGGGCGATTTGACTGAAGTTCTGAACATAGTGTTTTACAAGAGATGGGTATTCTTTGTTGATGTAGGATATTCAGGGTATGAGAGTTGTTGGTTTTGGTGCTTTGCAGTACTAGCTTCTATTTGGGTTGTTTGCTGAGAGAGGAATAAAAAATATTTCAAAGATAAGGCAGAGAGCTTGTAGCTTTTGCGGACAATTGAATATCAGACACAGAGAGTTGCTTTTAGTCTAAGCATTTAATTGGGTTAAACACCTTATTTGGGCTTGAGTTTATGAGGGCGATTTTGCTTATTTTGTGCTTTTAGTTCGTCATGCATAGGTGTTACATGTGAAAATAACCGTGAATATTTTCATGGAAAGTTCATTGTACTACTTACTCGATGATATACACAATGTAGCCGGTGTTTGTTTTTGACATGGTTGCTAAGTTACAGGTGAAGGATTGGATATGCAGATTAGTTCAGAGCAGTGTTGAAAGCGGTGCTAGACTCCTTCTTGATGGGAGAAATGTTATGGTATTTAATTGTTCTCATCCCAGTTGAACATAAATAAAATCTTTCTATAAACTAGCTTACACAAACTCAAGAAGCATGCTACAGTCTGCTTGCTGTGTATTATTTGGAACCAAATGTTTATTTCAGTATGTCACAAAAACTCTGGGATGTGTTTTCTGAAATTTACTGTAGTTGTGATTTCTTGCTGCCTTTTATTAAAGCACTAATTACCTTAAAGAATCATGTAGGAAATTATCTTTTGGAAGGTGCAGGGAGATGGATGGAAATTTAATTGAAATTAATGTCTTTTATGAACACACCATGCATAGCCTTACTCTAATTTGACTGTTCTTTATTATATGTATTCAGTCATTCAATACAAGAAAACAAGAAAGAGGAAAAAGTATATTACTTCCGACATTTTAGCTTTCAGATGCAGACTTATGTTTACTCGCTGCTGATTATTGCTGTACTGTAAGGACTATCTGTGGCATTGCTATCTCTATTAGCAGTGTTTGTGCTTTTTGACATCCTAGGGTATTCAAGCGAGTGTCTTATTTTCATTACTCCTTGTCCTTGCTCTTTTCTATTTATATGAACTCTGTTTTCTCTTTATTTGTTGCTTTTGCTGGCAAGAGTTATCTTATCACCTCATGGTAGTAACGCCAACTGAGGAACATGTAGTGAATTATTTTGTAACTAGGGAGCTTGCTCTGTGGATGACTTCGCTGAATTTTCTGAACTTTTCCATGCAGGTTCGAGGCTATGAGAATGGAAACTTCATTGGTCCTACTATCTTATGTGATGTTACAACCAATATGGAATGTTTTAAGGTACTATGTTTTATGCTCTCTGGTTCTTTTTTGGTTCCAGCATGAATAGATTTGGGTACTTATGATTCTCAGTCGAAGAAGAGATAAATACATTGGCATATCATTGACAGCAGTGTATCTTATGTTGAGCAGGAAGAAATTTTTGGACCGGTTCTTCTGTGCATGCAGGTACTGTTTACTCTCTCTCTCCTCTGTCATTTGTTTTCTTTGGTTCTCTTATATATTGGTTACCATATCTTGTGTTGTTTGACTACCAACAGGCTGCCAGCCTAGAAGAAGCGATCACAATTATAAAAAGAAACAGGTACCTGTATGTACTCTTTTGGTCTGAGGTTGTCCTATAAATGTTGTGTCTTGGTGTGTTTTACACCGAGTTTAAGCCCTTGCACTTCATGTATGTTTTTCTGTCTGGTTTCAAAGATTATATTGAAGACCGGATATAAGATTTTCTCATTATTTGTTTCCTCCTGCAACTTTTGAGAAGCATAGTTCTATTTAGAAAAGTGACATTTTTTATTTCCTTATTGGACTACTCACGAATTATTGGAACATGCCTCTTTTTCTTAGGTACACTCGTTTACATATCAGATGTATGTACTTATCTCATATCAGGTGTATTTACTTATCTCATCTTACTATTCCTTAGGTCTGGCAATGGAGCTTCCATATTCACAACATCTGGCATTGCTGCAAGGAAGTTCCAAAATGAAGTTGAGGCTGGCCTGGTAAGCCATCCCTTTCTCATCATGTAGGTTGAGGGATGACTTCCCTCCCTTAGAGATCTGGCCACCCCTCCATGGTCAATTGAGGGACCAATCTGTGATACTTGCTACAGTTTAATACTCCTTTGGGCTAAACATTTAGAGGGGGATGGGAAGTTTGAAGATTTTTAGCTGATTGAGTGAAAATAATTCATCAGCTATTCTCATGGTTATCCTCAAGAAAATGGGAGGAAACTTGACAGTCAAAGTCATATGGTAGCCTTTCTCCAATTTTATGATTGATTTGCAAGTTGTTAATTGACATGACTTTGGCATGTCTCAGGTTGGGATCAATGTTCCTGTTCCAGTTCCACTACCACTGTCCTCGTTTAACGGATCTAAGGCATCTTTTGGAAGTGATCTGAATATCTCTGGTATAGTCTCTCTCTCTCTCTCTCTCTCTCTCTCTCTCTCTCTCTCTCTCACACACACACACACACACACACACACACAGAGGTTGATGAGCCAACTGTGTCTTTAACTGCAGTTACCTGATTCTAAATGCAGGTAAAGCAGGAGTGCAATTTTACACCCGGATGAAAGCCGTTGCACAACAGTGGAAGGATTTACCTAGCTTAGAATCATCATTAGCCGTGCATCCATTGTATGAGACAAATAGATTAAGCAGAGGTGTCTCATCTTCTTTGCCTTCAACATCTGAGAGAGATTCACCTAGCCGTAGAGTATCAGGAGCCACAAACTCAGAATCTGAGAGTGATTCACCAAGTGAGTTGCCAAGTCGTGGACGTCCGTTGTCCCGCCCTTCGACATCTGAGGCAGCTCTTCCCCCCCAAGGAGCCTCATCTATGACTCAAACAGCATATGATGATTTGTCTAGTCAGGGCCTGTCCCTTGTCATGCCAGCAACATCCGAGAGAGATCTGTCCGGTGTGGATATGTCGCTAGCCATCCCTCGAGCAACAGAAAGGGATATGCCAAAACAAGGTTTCACATTGACATCTTTGCAGTCGACAGAGAGAATCTATATGCCCCAAACTTCTCACTGGATGGAAACCTCAAGACCGACATCTCAAAGGATTGAAAACGGTCCACCAAGTTCTGAGAGGCATTTTGCGTCCACGTCTCAGAGGAATGATGAGAATAGCAACACGTCATTGTCATTTCAAAGGACTGGTACTTCTATGCCATTGACATCTGATAGTGTCTATGCACCTGCCTCCCAGGACAATATGGCTGTAATATCACTCCGAAATGATGGTACGAGCGCAATATCTCAGAGGACGGATCCCACACTACTTCCAACCTCTGAGAGGGCATACGTACTTGGAGCAGCTCACTTGAATGACAATAGGGTTCAAACATTTCACAGGCTCGACTCCACCATGTTTTCAACATCTGATAGGATGTACATGCTCGCAAAATCCCATCAGCAAGACAATATGGGTTCAACATCTCGGAGAACTGATATTCCTATGCATTCAACTTCGGAGAAGATGTTCATGTCAACAGCATCTCAAAGGACTGAGGAATTAGCTGTTGCTTCTCAACCAGCCTCTGAGAAATTATATTTGTCTCCATTAGTTCCAAGAAATGCTGGTATGCCTCAGAAGATGTTTCCCCAAAACTCAATTTTGAGTGATGAATTTCCCACACAAGGAGCATCACTGACTTTACCTACATCTCAGAGGATATAGTCAGAGCAAAGGGATATTTTTCCTTTGTCTCTTAGGAAATCGGCTTTTAGGAATCGGTAGAAGTTAAATCTTACAGTAATACAAAATAACTCCTTTAGCTAATCAGTTTCTCTTTCATATTCTCGATATTGCTTCCTTTCTGAAATGATCAGTTTTGCACCTGTGGACGAAAAGGGTGAGTGCATCTCATTTCAGGGTTGCCAGGTTCAAAAGAGGTATTTCTTAGGGTCATAATCAGGGTTGCACATCACGTTTTTGTTATAATGCTAATCAGACTCATAAAGATTGTGCACCAAACTAATGCATTACTATCAACATCTGGTTAGAAATAAGCACCATCCATAATCCACCCAGGTGCAAACTTGCATCAATGAATCATATTCATATTAAAATTGAAATTTGTTTAGATCCTCTGCTGTGAAGTTTACATATGTTCAGTGTTTGAGTCTTCATTTTAATCTGAATGGTCCTTAAAATCACGATTTTCCTTCCCGATAGACCTTACGTCAATTTTCTCTGTTAAAATACTGACATGGCCGTTAAAAATATTAAAATTTTTAACGGTCACGTCATCAATCTAACTGAGAAAATTGACAGAATAACTATCTGGAAGGAAAATCGTGACTTCAAAGACCATTCAGATTAAAATGAAACAACAATGACTGAACATATGTCGACTTTAAACCACATGAAATATACAGTATTGTTCTAGGATATTCTGTATCTTTCTAGATATTCTTTATGTGTGATTTGGCCTTATGCTAATAGAATATGTAATTAGACTAGATCTATGTATTCATATTCTTACCATATTGGTATTGTGTAATTCCCTATATAAAGAGCTCATGTCAATGAATACGATGATGATTTGATGATTCTCTTGCTATCTCTTTGTCTATACACTTTATACTTTATCACGTTATCATGCATTTTATTCTAACCCTAGAACTAATAGCCCATCATTTTTTTTCCAAACCCTAAAAACCAAAACCGGAGGTTCTCGGCCCTGCCTCGGCCGCTGCTGTCCACTCCGCTGCTTTCTTTTCATCCGATCAAGCATTCAAGTGTTTACGGTATGTTTATTTTACAACCGTAAAACTCTTTCAAGTTTAATAACCTCGGGGGAGATAAAGTGCTTTCTCCCCTTCATCTACTTCATTCTATGCTTAGGTCGGTGTATTTGCAGGTATCAAAAATCCCGAAATTTTATTCGCGGGGTCAAGAATGTGTTTGACTACTCTTGTTTCCTTATCCGGGTTGTGTATGATCAACCCCGACTTATCACCGGATTGTGTTTGATCAATCTGAGGCCTTTTCCGAATTGTGTTTGATCAATTCGCGGCTTTTCCGAATTGTGTATGATCAATCCGAAGGACAAACCATTAAAAGCATTGTTTGTGACCTCTATCGAGTCTCATAACAGCTTGATTTTATATGCAAGAGCAATATAACATTCTGCTCCTTTGAGTTTTGACGTACTTGATGCCTAAGGCGAATCTTCGCTTGGTATCTGTGGAACCTTTCATTGGAAAGTATTAAACTACATGTTTTGACCCCCAGGCTAACAAGCCTAGATGCCAAGATTTCACATCTCATGCGCTCAAAGTCTTTGACGCGCCACATCGACAAAAGCCTTCAATGACAATTTGTGTAAAAAGTAATGACCACAAAATACTGTGGAATGCACTCATGGAGCGTTTCTTGAAACGTTCATATAACTCTACTTGTTGAGTTATTAGTCAAGTGGATTGCTCACCACCTTAATTGACTACATATTGTCGATGATCTATTGTGGCATCATGATCCATAATCTTTAGCGGATTCGATCATTATCAAGTTCTCTAGGTCCTCTAAGTTGGTTTGGAATTACCAACGAGACTTGATTTTGATCTTACAATTACAAATGAGAATTGTATATACGCTAATGCGATAAATTTGGGATTATCCCCTAATGTGGGGACAACAATATGGGTCATGGCAAAGGTAGAAAAGAGGGGGAGGTGCCGCCGGCCCTAATGACGACACTCACGGTCTAGACACCAATTATATTTGTCAAAACTAGTCACGTCAGCTCATGACAATGCAACCGTTGTGGATCTTTGGATCACTGGTTCAAGATTGTCAAGCTCCTTCAAATTGTGAATGCATACAAAAAGGTACGGAAAATCAATATGAGGACAAGAACGTCATCCTCATGATCGTGAATTTCGAAGATTTGGATCTTGCTTTAGCTACCCCTGACTTTGACATCATTGGCTAGACATTGATTTTCTTTCCAAGCTATATGTAATAAGCTTTCGTCTATTTGAGATCTCGATGTACTCATATTAGCAATAATGAATGCCTTAAGAATTTTTTCGTAGTTATGAAACTATTCCCCTCTTATGGTTTGTATTGATTTACAAAAAAGATGTACATTCTTACATCGTCCTTAGAAACATGGCATATTGTGCCGATTTTGGTCCCTTCATTTGAAGGTGACTCATGGCACCGCATCCTCAATGAGGATCGCCCACGTGTTTTCGGTTAAGTTAAGTCTTCTACCCTATAGCGGATTTTCCATCATCAATTGTTCAACTAGGCTCATCCAAGGTCAGTGTGATGTCTTAGAATTGTCAGAAATTAAGGAGATAGTGGTTTCAAGTGTGCCTCGCACTACCGACCCTCCACGGACATGCCTGGTCATATTGACTTGGAGTTACCGAAAGATTTTGATTTTGGATCCCCTACGCTATTAAACCAATTGCCGTCTTGCAAAATACGTTGAAGACTTATCAAAACCGAAAAATTATCATCATGATCGAATCCTCTAGGTCCTCTGAGTTAGTTTTTGTCCATGTCAAGAAGCTTTTGCTAACTAGTCATGGAGTTTACGACGTTGGAACGACTGAAAGGACTTGATTTTGATCATACACGCGTCACTTTTGGCTAAGGCAACAACCTACACGCCACCTGCAAGCTTCACAGCTTCGCACGTGTCAATTCTGCGAAAAACAGCAATCTGTCCCTTCTGGACAGTCAAATTCGTTTGAGCTTTGTGAACAGCTCCAGACGAACCAGACAGTGAGCTTTATATCATTGGAAAGCTCTACGAGTCTAGTTTTCAGAACTTTTCGCGGTTCGTCCATATCTATTTCAACGAAGAAGTTATGGCTGTTTTAGTGCGCAAAGGTCATTCTGCGCGGAAATTTTTATGCACTCTCGGGATTGCAGCTTTTCGTAGCTTCTTTCAATCATTCTAAATGGTTCAAGTGGAACTATTTACTCTCTTATCTACTCCATTTTTGTAGATCTGTCTTATAGAGACATTGAGTGCCTCGCAGATAGTGGAACTATCCACAACATTCTAAGGAACCGGCAACTATCTCTGGATTTTGTGCCTTGTAAATCTTCTGTGACTATAATGATTGAATCATACCGGTCATTCAGGGACACGGTTTACCTTGAATCTTGATGCCTCATGGCGTCATGATCAACGTCACAGATGCTCTCTATACATTGAGAGGCAACCGAACCATGTTGAGCTTTAAAAACATTCATGCTAATAGTTTTCATTTGAAAACACATTGTGAGAATAAACAAGAATTCTTTTGTGTATACCTTCTCATGAATGCAGACTAAAATGCATCTTAGAGAAGTTTATGAGTCAATCTAGTCAACTGTATGTCACTATGATTCGAATATCGAATCACATGTTGTCGCCAAACATGATATTTGGGACATCGACTCATATAGGCTTTGGTTTGACCAAATTGGTCAACCTGGAAGAGATATAATGGTCCAAATTTTGAGAAATTCTCATGGACATCCATTCTTCCGCTCAAAACGAAGATATTCGAGATCTAGCTTCTCCATGAAGCATGATGGTGACGCCATGGTTGTAAATGGCGGCACCCGGGGGACATTGACGTCACCCGAACACGACTCCAACTTCCTGGAGGTCGTCCAATCAATTCCTCAAGCAATTGAGATGCACCGGCCTTCCCTCGATATCTCATTGGCCCCTTGCAATGCTCATTGCTCGTTTTGAAAGCCTATTCTTTAGCTAAATTAGGAGTGAGACCCTCCTACGCTAAATGACACAAAAGTGAACATTCCATTCTTACATCAAATTATGTAGATAGATACAACCAACTTGCAGACACCTTTTTATGTTTTATGGTGTTGGTTGAAGTGTTAACACACTGGTCACGTATTACACTATTTTCTACTGTTTATGCTGCTTATACTTCTACGGGTTCACTACCCATTCTTTAAAGAAGTTTATCGGGATGTAAGTTGAAGTGTCATGTACCCCATGTTCACATGCAATACGGTCTCATCGAGGCTACGACCAAGCAACTTTAGCTTGTCGCTCGAACATTATTGATGCGCATTGATATTTCTATTGTGTCTTGGGGCTATGCAATATTTGCATGCAACTTTGCTATTCATCTACGACCCACCATCATTGAATATTTTTGTACTACAGCTCGTGACTGTGTAACAGGATTACAATCCTTGAGCTCAAACAAGATTGAAACGGATCTCCAATCTTTGAGCTCGGCTAGATGTTATTTCTAGGTGCAAAATCGTAATGTCACGGCGTAAAATGATGGGTCATTTGAGATGAATAAGTTTAAGTTGAATATAAACCTCCACCTATAATCCGCTTATGTAGAAACTTTGTCAGGCGATCTCATTCACCGCTAAATTGCGGATTGTCACTTTGATGAGACAATATTCCCGCCGTTAGGGGGAGATAAGAACACAAATGTTCAAGTGGAACGACGTGAATTGTCGTGGTTTGTCCCCACTAAGTTTCATCTTGATCTCAAATGCTTAAAGTGTTAAAGTGACGAGATCATATGCTGCAAATATGTCTACAATGATTGATGTCCTATCAAGAGGACATGACGCGACCAAAATGAGTTGGTCTTGATGCCATCACCATAGATGGTGATATAGTGACGCCATATAGTGGCAAAATTGGTGTCACAAGGCCGTGTGGCTCCCCAAAAAGAGGGAGACCTTTAGGTTCGAAACTTTCTCGCACTAGGAAGAAAGCGAGTTTGGCACAACCTGATCCATTGATCAATCCGTCTCATGAAGTCTGAATTGTGATTATCGTTGGGGGACGCCTCAATGTCAAAGCCAATCCATATAGAGATCTCTACAAGTATTATACTAGTGTACATGAGGGCGTGGGATAATGAGTCTACTATCGAACCACCCTTCATTGATGGATATCAACTTAGTTGATTGGCCTAATGGAAAGATGCGATCCAGCATTAACAAAGAGATAGGTCCTTGGGCAGGTGATGCCGACACCGCAAGCTAAACCCTATCAACTATACCTTTGTTAGATAGCGTAGTGAGAACAAGAGCTTAGACTCACCTTATGGCGCAAGGTCTCTCACTAACACGCACTGAGATCGACTATGATGAGATATGCTCTCGTAATGGATGTCATTGAACTCCACTACTTTGTCAGTTTGGTAGTTTCTGAATAATTGAACATGCAGCCTATGAATGTGGTCATAATAACATCTCTGTGGGATCAGAGATATACATAAAGGTCTTAAACGGACTTCATTCATCCGAATCAAGTGGCTCCAAACCACAAGAGCATGCGTTTGCTAAATGTATTGAAACTCACATAGACTCTACTTGATTGGGAAGAGATATGATGAATTATGCCTTTGCGTGTTCATTCCGGATTTACATGGACTCTTGATGGATCAAGAGATGCCAATATGTATCAACATCCGAAGAAATAGATCTTGGGAAGACACGGTCTCGATAAGGCACTCAATGACTGTATTGATGATGATTTTCCATCAATCGGCTTAGGCACTCTATAACTAGTGAGGCCTACATATACTCCCATGATTAGTCAAAGTCTTTGCTCTAAAGAGAGATCTGTTGTTTTGTCTAAAGCAAGATGACAAATATGTGTTGAGAGATGGAGCTCCCATCTAAGTACAATAAGATGCATCAATGTACTCAACACAATACGAAAGACTCGACATCTCATTCGCTATGAAAAGTTGTAAAGCTAAGTGTACCTATGCGCCCACGCAACGCCAATGTAATGGCAGTAACTCCTTTTTCAATACTTAATGGTATGAAAGGTTGAGGCTTATATTATCCCTACATAAGAAAGACACATCAAAAGCGAAATCAGAATCTGCCAAGTTTTATATGTCAATTTCCACGGGACCTACAGGAAATCTCACTCACTGAAAAATGGTGAAATTGGTACCATTGGAAAGGTCTATGCGTCTACTTTCCAGGGACACCAACCATTTGATCATACCTATCATATTGAGTGAGTTATGACCGTTTTCATAAAGTAGGACGAATCTGTCAGAATCTGATTTTGGCAAAACAGTCAACTTCGACGGGACTTTATGAATAGCTCCTGACGAACCAAAACGTATGTAATATACGGTTGGAAAGCTAAATGAGTCTAGTTTCCAAAACTGTTTACGGTTCGTTCATATGTATTTCCTAGAGGAAGTTACGACTGTTCTAGTAATTGAAGGTCATGCTATGTGGAAATCTAATTTCCTACACGAACTTATGTCTTGAGTTCACAAGCGGCCTTCTCCTCAAGATCTAAGTGTAAAAGATTATTTGAGGACAATACGACATGATTTAGTTAATCATTGCCTAATGTCACATTTGAAGACATGTTAAAGAGCATTGACATGCTAAGTTGTTGAAACTTCCATGATTAGTAAAAATCAGGAAGAGCCCTATGATTGATGTGAAGATCAGGGGGAGGTGCAAATTTCAGGGAGAGTCTGGCACATACATACATGTCACTATCAAATGTGAAGGGTGCGTTGTACTCTTTTTTCTCCTACGATCAAGGTTCAGTTTTTCTCCCACAGGGTTTTTGTAACTTGACGAGATTTTTGATGAGGTAACAGATCAGCACCATCGGCATATCAGCGTGCGGCACAAGGGGGAGTGTTCTAGGATATTCTGTATCTTTCTAGATTTTTTTTATGTGTATCTTGGCCTTATGCCAATAGGATATGTAGTTAGATTAGATCTATGTATTCATATCCTTATCATATTGGTATTGTGTAATTCCCTATATAAAGGACTCCTGTCAATGAATAAGATGATGATTCTCTTACTATCTCTTTGTATATACACTTTATACTACATCAAGTATATAATTCTGGATGCAATATTGTACTATTTTTAACGGTTTTTTTGTAATTATTATCTAATTTTGATAATAAAAGAGGCTTAGATGAGGCCCTTTCAGTTCAAAAATTTTAGTAGTGGCAAATAGAAAATGCAATGCACAAATATCATCCCAGTGCCCACAATTCACCCCAAAAAGCTCAAACTTAGGAATTCAAACTCACAACTATCAGTTACTCATCCTCAGAGCAACTTTGAAGTTCAGCTTCCTCTGCCTTCCCATGTCAAATTCATAAGCAGCACTTCAAACCCATTTGTGAAACACTGCCACAAGCTTCGCCAGTCTTCTTCTTATCGCCACTCTCACGGTTCAGTTCTAGTTGTGGGTGCCACACCCATCAGGTTTCATGTCTACCCTTCTCTTATTTTCACTTCAGTTTATCTGGGTAAATTGTAATAATCAGATAGCTTGCTCAAAACTCACATGGGTATCTGTAATTTTTGTTTTCCCGTTTAGTTTCAAAGACATGGAGGAACCAAGATTGAAATGTGGGCTTTTTCGTTATTGGGTTTATGAGGAATTTAGAACTTTGTAACAAAATGCTCAATTTTATTGTGCTGATGGAAATACTATTGTTCCATTGGCATAGATGAAAGTTTCAGTTTTTAATGCTCTGTGAATCTATATTTATATGTTTGTGTTTCTTGTTGAAGTCCCCATTTTGGTTTTGTTCTCCGTTATTCTGTCATATATGTGAAGATAGTTAGATAGATGAAATGTGTTGATGAAGTTTCTTACTTTCAGGGAAATATGCGAGTTTCAGAAGTCATTGCTAGAGAAAACTGTTATGATGGATTGTTTGCTTCTACCGGATAATTGTGAGATTCCCGAATGGATTGATGATTTATCTGTTCGTATTGTGCAAGTGAGCTCTGCGGTGATTAAAAAGGTTTCCGGGATGCAATCAACTGAATCTATAGAAGCAATGGCTGTAATGAGAATACCTACGAGTTTTTCAGATATCAATGCTGATGCAAAGGAGGCAAACTGTAGGGCTTGGTTCCCATCTCCACATCGAGTTCTGGTCCTTGACGGTGTTCAGGTGATTCTCACTGACCTGAGATAATATACTGTTCACCTTTTGAAGCGTTTTAGTTGTGCACGTGTACTTTGAAAGATGGCACCGGGTTCCTTTGCACCGTATGATGGCTTGTCTTGCCTTTGCACCGTATGATGTCTTGCATTGCCAAAAAGTTGGTGATATGGCTACTAATTGAGTGTTATGTTTGGTAAAGCTTTCCTAGTGTCAAAGTAACACTCCTGAAAATGATGATTTCTGTGAGATTATTCCCTTCTTTTGAAACATAAATGGTCCAGAATATAGAAAAGGATTTAAGAGTGACTTCTCCTACTTTGGTGTTGAATCAAAGTTCCCTACTGGTTTGGCATCTGCAATAATTTTTTTCTTCTTCATGTTATTGTAAAATGAAAACCCAGCATCATGTTTGTATTTGGCTTTGTTCTGACTTCTGAAATCCAGCATCATTCACACTGTTTCTTTGTAAAGAGTTATATTAATTGCTGAGAATGTAGTAACTTTTAGCCCCCCCCCCCCCCTATCCCTTCTGCTAGATTTACTTTTGTAATCTGAAAGTACAGATTTGATGTTTAAATTCATAATGCTGCTTTCTGAAGGTTGTAGTTTCAGATTTTTGGTTTCAGGAACTGTTAAGACTTTTGTATAAATCATTAATAAAAGGTCATTGACTGCAGGATCCGGGTAATCTTGGTACACTGCTCAGATCAGCTACAGCTTTTGGATGGGTAAGGAATATGTTTCCAACCTCAGATTATCTTTCTTCTTTCCCGATTGTTATTACTTTCTTTTGAGGTTCTGATATTCTTTCTTTTTCCAACTTTTCATATGTATGAGCTTATTTGCATGTTATTCCTAATACGAATCTCCATTTCCATTACTTGCAAACATTTACTAAATTGTAGCCATCATCACTGGTCAAAGTGAGTGAGCTTCGTGTTTTTTCCCAACCTCATCCTCAATGGATACATACTTGAGCCCTTGCTCATTGATGTTCACAGTCATTAGCGTAGAAAGAATACATTCAAGTAAATTCGGCTGATCATGCATTGTGCCTTGGGAAAGATTGTGAAAGGTTGATTGGCCAAAGTAGATTTCTGGTGTCAAATATTCTTAGCTTCTGCCACTGGTTCATTCCATTTTATGATGCCTTCTAATGTACATTATTGCCCCATCTTTTGTGCTATGAGAATCCATCCTGACTTGTGTTCTAAAAGAGGCATCTACTTTCAACAGAATGGTGCTTTTCTTCTTCCGGGGTGCTGTGACCCATTCAATGAAAAAGCACTCCGAGCTAGCCGAGGAGCCTCGTTCCAGCTCCCTATTGTTTCTGGCACTTGGAATCATCTTGAATCCCTCATAACTGAATTCCAAATAAAGATGCTAGCCGGCCATCCAGAGACAGATAAATACTCGAAGCCGTTTCACCTTTCTCAAAAACTTGCAGATTCTCTTGCAAAGCTGCCACTCAGCTTGGTTTTGGGTAGCGAAGGAAGTGGTTTGTCTGAGCAATCTCGACGGCATTGTGAGCTTGTAACCATTCCAATGGCAGGAGAGTTTGAGTCACTTAATGTTTCAGTTGCTGGTGGGATCTTCTTGTATATGTTACAGCCTCAAAACCATAAATCATTATGATCCTTTACACCTCTGCAATTTACGCTGGTTCTTCTTTCTTTCTGTTTCCATAGTCTAGATTCTGAGTTATAGCAAAGAAGTGGTTCCTCTTTCTTTTTTTCTTTTATTTGATACATAAGGGACCTAAGCGGCCCAAACAAAAAAGTGGTTCCTCTTTCTTTGAGTTAAAGCCTTATTTATTTTCAGACCAAAATTGTCCTAATCTGAACGGCAAAATCTTGCCAATGGCATCGCAACTAAGCCTGGATATGAACATTGACCGGACGAGTATGCTACTAACTCCGTCTTATTTATTTTCAGACCAAAATTATCCTAATCTAAACGGCAAAATCTTGCCAATGGCATCGCAACTAAGCCTGGATATGAACACTGATCGGACGAGTATGTTACTAACTTAATACTGACCGGGTAAGTATCAGTAACTTGCTAACGTAACCGATATGAGTCATGTGACTTTTATTTCCGATTTTTTTTTAAAAGGTCAAAAAACCTATTTTACAAGTGCAAAAAGTAACCAAAAATTATGAGAAAAATAAAAATGACTCGAACTTTAAAGCTGCCCAAAATCGAAGCAAGCAGCGAAGCTTCATCACAGTCCACACAGCCCCCCCAATGAGTTTGGGCAAGCTGTCACCGGCACCGCCGTCGTCACCGATGTTCTCCTTACGAGGATCTCTCATAACTCTCGCCTTCTTCACCTTACTCTCCCTCGCCTACTTCTCCGTCAACTTCTCCGTCTCCTCCGCACCTCCCCCTCCCGTCTCCGCCACCGTCAACAACGCCGTCAGGCAGCAAACCGCTCCCGGTGACCTGAATCAGTTGCCGGAGGAGAATGAGAACGAGAACGAGGAGTTTTCAGACATTTACCACTCGCCGGAGGTGTTCCGGTTGAACTACGCCGAAATGGAGCGGAAATTCAAGGTGTATATATACCCCGACGGCGATCCGAAGACGTTTTACCAGACGCCGAGGAAGCTCACCGGAAAATATTCCAGTGAGGGATATTTCTTTCAGAATATTAGAGAGGGGAGGTTTCGGACTGAGGATCCGGATCAGGCTCACCTCTTCTTCATTCCTATCTCCTGCCACAAGATGCGAGGCAAGGTAATGGTGCTTATCTGGTTGTTAGAGTTTGTTTTGATTTGTGTTTTCGATTTCGGAGAGGAGTGTGAGTGTGATTTGTTGTTTTATTGATGCGGATATGTGTGTGGTTAAGTGCATTAGTGATTGAATTAACTCAGGAGTTGTTAGAGAATGCGAATATGGGAGTTGTATTGATAGCTTAACCGATCAAAGTGTCTGTTTAGCAATTCGGTTGCTGATTTCGGATCGTTTGTGTTAGTTTAAGTTGAAGTATTTGCTGATTCATTGATTGATTTGGTTTGATTGCCAATGAACTTGCGATTTTCTCACTGTGAGTTACTAAGTTTGCTTGACCGTGGAATGGGAGTGGCAATGCGTAGAGTTGGATACAGTAGGTGCTAATAAGTTGTATCTGAAATGCTTTGTGATTGGATCTGATTGGTAGATGTTGTTGGTTTACGATGATTGTGCAGGGTACTTCGTATGAGAATATGACCATAATTGTTCAGAACTATGTGGAGAGCTTGATAGCCAAGTATCCGTACTGGAACAGGACTTTGGGTGCAGATCACTTCTTTGTGACCTGTCATGATGTTGGTGTGAGGGCAACTGAAGGACTTCCGCTTCTTGTAAAGAATTCTATTAGAGTTGTCTGCTCCCCTAGCTACGATGTTGGCTTCATTCCACATAAGGATGTTGCTCTTCCTCAAGTCCTGCAACCGTTTGCTCTTCCAGCTGGAGGAAATGATGTCGAGAACAGGTAAGATTGAAGGCTACGAGCATAGCGCGCGCACACACACACACACTTACTGTTATATATCTATATTGGAAAGTAATCACTTATTGCCTAATACATGCAATATGTTCCATACATCATGCTTATGTTTTGAATTATACGTTAAGACTTAGGCTCATGTGGAAGGTAATCATGTGTTCATTGCTATTGGATCAAGCCTAATTGAGTTTAAGTTCAATGCTGAAAAATTGACAGGAGCTGTGTTTTGCAGGACAACACTTGGTTTTTGGGCTGGTCATCGGAATTCAAAGATTAGAGTTATACTGGCACGAGTTTGGGAGAATGACACAGAACTTTACATCTTGAACAACAGAATAAGTAGGGCAGAAGGGAATTTGTTATATCAAAAGAAGTTCTATACTACCAAGTTCTGCATATGCCCTGGTGGTTCCCAGGTTAACAGTGCTCGCCCAACGGACTCAATCCATTATGGCTGTATTCCTGGTAAGATTTTCAAATCTTGATTTAAATTTTAATCAAAGTTATGCAATAATCTAATTTTCCATCCTTGCTTGATTGGTAAACATCAGTTGTCAAAGCATATGACTATTGTTTTGAATTTTGAAAGAAGGAAGAAAATTGTGGAAGATACTTCTCTCCATGCTTTGGAAATCAGAAATAGCTTGACCCTAAAGAATCTTTTCCAACTATGAGAATATGACCGTTTTCTTTCCAATTGTTTCTTCGGTTAGAATTTTATTCAGGTATATTGATAAGACTCATTATATGTTTCAGCAATGTCTTTCTCTCTCCAACTTTTTGCTTTTCTTTTATCTGTTTTAATTTTTTGAACAGATAAATCCCCTTAGATAGGATTAGGAATTGTCTAGTGGTCTTCATTTTATATTTGATGGGTATATGCATCAATTCTATGTATGCTTTAATGGCACTCTAGTCATCAAAGCTGTTTTTTGTATATGGTGTACGCCTCAAGTCTGTGTTTTCTGTAATTCCATTCTACTGATCATTATTCTTCGCAATAAAATGGTTTTGAGGTGCAGTTGCACCTTTCTGTTAGGAGTTTACACATTGACAGAAATATGAGGGGAGTCTTGGTGCAATTTCCTATCTGATCTGTTCTTTTTTAGCTTCAGATTTGATGTATACTAAAGTTCCTTGTGTTGTTTGCATCTCTTTGGTTTGATTTCTTGCAGTAATATTATCAAATTACTATGACCTGCCGTTCAATGACATTCTTGACTGGCGAAAATTTGCTGTCATACTTACGGAGAAGGATGTGTTTCAGCTTAAACATATACTCAAGGCCATACCCTATTCAGATTTTTTAACACTTCACAAAAACTTGGTGAAGGTAAATTACTATCTTCTGCAATTGAAAATTCTACGTTATACATCCTCAATCTTTTATAAGCACTATATGGTGTGTATGTTGGTGTCTTTTTATAAGCATGTTCCTTTCAGCATTACTGTGTAATTATGCCAAAAGTAGAAAATGTTGGAGCAAATTGTAATCTAGAATTTGATCATATGGCTTTGTGTTCTAACAGGTCCAGAAACACTTCCAGTGGAATTCACCGCCCATCAAATATGATGCATTCCACATGGTAATGTATGATCTTTGGTTGCGCCACCATGTTATCAAATACTGATGGTGGTGGTTACTTTTTGTACACTTTTCTGGCATGCAAACCAAAGTCTTGTAAATCATCAGATACTATAGTCTCATCCTTCAGGACCTTTTAGGGAGGAAAGTAAAAGGTACAGGTAACCAAAAGATTTTATTATTCGTTCGTTCTTTGTATTGGGAAAATTCCCTCTTTTGTAGCCTGCTACTATTCTGTAGTTCCTTTTTGTAATAGAGACAAAAATTATTCTTCGATATTGGATCGAGTATTACCACGATTTGCCTCTCGTATTGCAGTTTGGATACAATTAGGGTCAAACAAATTGCACTTTTCGGATGAGTTGACCATACTGGAGAACGACTTGTACTGAGAAATATCTTGGCAATATTTACATTGTGAATTTATGATTACTGAATAAGCAACTTTCTGTTATTCCAAGTGAAAGATGGCATTGAATCCACCTGAAGCATATATGAGTGGGATCTCACTATTTATCCTGCCCTTCGTTCATAACTTGGCACCATATGAAAGGTGAAAAGACCGGTGATACAGCATTCTGTTGCAAGCGAGGGATCAGATTAGAACATTCCTTACCATGAAGTCCAGAAGTATTGTTTCCTAACTGCCTGCCCACATCTAGCAGGCCATCCCAGATAACTAGTAAGCATGCAGTATTGCTTCCTAAGGATGAGCTATATCAAGTTATTATCAACGTAATCACGCACCTAACTAGTGTATCTTGCATCCATCTTAGCTCCACGCGTCCTCTGATCCGCTTTTAGAAAATTTGACTTTCTTTCTTTAAATAAGAACCGCACTATCTATTTTATCTTTGAAAGATATGATGGATATAAATTTAGAATCGTACGTCAATAGACGAGAAGAAGATCCCGACATTGCGAAGTCTGAGTCCTAAAAGTCGAGCTGGTTGTTAGTGTATGTAAGCATGACCTTGTAATGTGAATTTCTTTTAGAAAATCCAGTTTTGTCTGCTATAACTTGTGCATCTCGCTTCCATGAACTCAAAGATTCCTCTCAATCCAAATTTGTTCAAACTATGCATACGTTGTACATTGTACAGAGACTACTATTTTACTACAAATGGACACTATATATTATACACAAGACACGTATGGAAGGATGAGAAATAAACCCCCTAATATATATTAGGCTAAGCCCTGACACCTAAATACTGCCAAAAATAATTTGAAAGTGATAGCTCTACGTTTGTGCATTTCATGATAGAACAAGAGTTTGGAAATGTTTATAACATGGTAGATAGACTGCCATTGTTTATATGCTATAGGGTATTTTAAAACTTAGATAGATTTGCTCCATTTAGGTTTGAAAATCTTGTGACTCAATATGTTTTTGTTTCCAATACTTTATCTGCAACTGCTAATTTGTTTCCTGTACTCTATAAGCTCATTAAGCTGGATTCAGTCGATCTATATTTTTGTTCTTCCTTTGGAGATATAATATGTTACATACACCTGTTAAAAATTGCTATTGCTTAAAAATTACATGTTTTTGTTTTTATTTTCCTTTTTTTGACCTAGTTTGATGATTGAACCGGATATAATTAAGCGTTGTGCTTAAGTACTGCTTATGCTTTCTAGTTTCTACAACCTCTTGGGTTTGTATTCTTGTTGTTCTCTGTCTATTACTCTCCTATTTCTTTCCATAAAACAAGCGTCATAAAACCTTCATGAACCATTGGTTAATTAGTCCAACTTTCTAAGCAACTAACGGCAAAAACGTGGTAAAGCTGAGACAGCAATTGCTTGGCTAGTAGGCAAGTGTTTGTTTTTCTGAGATCTCTATACCAATAGGAGCAGAGAGCGTGCGCATCAGTTTAACTCGATGTGTTAGGGTTAGGGTTTCGGTTATGGTATCTGTCTTTTGCTGAGATATGGTGCAGAAGTATCTCTCTTGGATCAGAAGAGAAGGAAGTTATTAAGCAGAAAACAAAATGATGCGTATTATTGAAGTATCTGAAAACCAGTAGAGAAGTTGGGAGAAACGACAGATCGATCGTCGTAGAGAGAAGAAGGATCGGATCGGAGATGCTGGATGGTTATCCACGTTTTATGCCCGTAGCTAGCTCGTTGTCAACATGTAATTAATGTGAGGTTTACGGTTTACCAATAAATCGATCTGAATAGTTCCAAAGAAAGCAATCATAGACCGACTCTATAATACAAATTTACAAAACGACAGAAATAACGAATTGTAAACATCCATCGTGATCATGAACATCCTGAGGCCAAACAGTGAAACAGTGACCGAGTTAGGCACAAGCAGAAGCAAGCTCTCTCTGGTCCATGTATAGTGTTTCTTTCTTTAGAAATCTTTTGTCTTACGTAATTACAATATCCGAACCTCCCCAACACTGTTACTAAAAGAAGTTACCAAATATTATACCAACATATTGTTGTAATTAATGATTATTATTAGTATGAGAGAACAGTATAGCAACAATTTGGTTAAGGGAATGATGTTGCGCTGACAGAGAGTGCTTTGTGCTAATATCAGTATATATATATCACCAAGCAGAGTTTAAGAGATACGTATATTGAGAATAGATGCTATACGAAGAATATATGCTAGCAACTTTTCCTACTAAATTCTCTCAATGTTTATCTCTCAAACAGTAAATTAATTCCAAGTTCACTGTTGTTATAATAACCCATCATAGTACCTTTCATTTTTCGTAGTGAAAGCATTTTTCTCTGTTGTTTTGCAGCCGTATGCTTTGCTGATCGAACTGCATTGCTATATAAATATTGTTTTCAATCTGTATTTCCTTGTTCTCCCATCTCTTTCTTTCTGCTGTGATACAGGTCATAATGTACATATATTTCTGTATATAAGAAGTATCGCTTGAAGGAAATCAAGGCACATATAAATTTACCAATGCCGATTCCCAGTTGTTGTTCAATTCTTACATACACACACACACGTACGTATAATTTATATCTGGCTGTAAACTATTAGACTGGCTGGGAAACATAAAACTTCAATTTTATATTGCCTCACAATTCAGAAACCCAGAACGAAGAATATATTGAGAAGAATACAAAAGTAAAATTTTAAGTGGGTTTGCCTAAATAATTAGTTTTGGAGGAACATTATAGAATATAGATACAAGGGCCGGTGCAAAAAGAGACAAAACCTTCACTTGTTAGTATCTGCCTATAAACACCGGCTTGTTGATGCTCTTATTATTAGGACAAATTCAACAAAATATACTGTGGTTTAATCCTCTAATTGGGTTTATATACGAGTTGTTAAAACTCATTTTTATTTTTTATGACGAGTTGTCAAAACTCATTGAGACATTGAGTATGATCACTCAGTATTGTTTCATGAATATAACAGTTGTCACTTTACCGGAAACAAACTACATTTCAATGAAAAAAGGTCTAGAAAAAAAATCTTCACATGTGTTTTGTGTTCGGTCTCGTTTCACATTTTATCTCTCTATCGCGTTATAAGCTAGTAAACATCTCATTATTGGCACAATATGAGAGAAATGATTTACATATATTCTAAGAGATTCACGTAATTTTAAGAAGCGATCGAAACATAAGTAGAGTCCAAAAATTAAAACGAATAATTACACACTCCCATTACATCACGCAAACAAAAAAAACAAGATGAGATATCTACCTAGTTGTATCTTGGGATCGACCTATTCTTGACTCTGCATTAGCTCAATAAGAAATTGAGAAGTATACTGAAAAAAAAAAGGAGAGACCTCTTAAACCAATTGAACCTATTGAAACCTAGCACCACAAAACCAAAAACATACAGCAGCCCCCACTTGCCCCTTTCTAAGTCCGCCATTGCATGATCGATCATCTGTTGTAGCTCTAAAGATGATTCAATTTTGACTAGAAGTAGTCGCCAAATGATACTTGGACTATATTATTGAATGGATGCCTGGACTTAATTTTGTACTGTTTATATAGTTCAAGATTCTTTCCCTCAAGGTCTTCGAAGAAGAGTATCAAGTCATTGAAAGAACTCTCATTAACCTTAGCTAGCTAGCTAGTACAATATGTATGGGTCATTTAGTAATATAAATTAGCCCTGCAAATTTCTGAAACATAACCACGAGCAAGTCATTCGAAACTCAGATAATTATTAATAAGAAGTCTAATGTCTTACGGGTCTTTTTGTCTACACTGTGCAGTAGAATAGTATTATGGTCATTATATAAAAATAAATTATGATGCTCAGTAAATCACCATTAGCATATCACTTACTTAAACTCATTTTATTAGACATCAAATATGATTTGTCACATAATTTAATAAAAGTTTATGATTCGTAAATGAATATATGTCACATTAAACAGGGGCGGAGCCAGGATTTGAAATCTTGGGGGGTTGACATTTACCACAAGAGAGTATAGAGAATAATAATTATAATTAACAAGTTTTGCGTACCTTATTAACTCGATCTATAAAATAAAACAATTGAATAAATTAGCCATTAATAGCAATTAATTACAAAATATTATGATTCGAAGCAACATTATTTACGTATTTCTTTCTATAAATTAGGTCTAATTAGTACATATGAAGTGTTATTAGTTACTAAATTTTTCTCTTTAATTGCTCTTACTTGTTTTGATCGTTTGATTAGGGCAGTTTAGTGATTGAATTAACACTAAATATCAGCATATAGATGAGATTCTATAGCAATTATGGAAAGATGAATCAATGTTGGCAGGGGTCTGGACCCCTTCAAGCCTGAAGGTAGTTCCGCCCTTGACATTAAACATGCTTCAAATTATCAAACACCAAATTTTTTTTCGATAGGAATAATCATGGTACATTTGCACTAGCCTTCTTTGACCTTTGATTGAATGCACCAATATCAAGATTATGAAAACTACAACTAGTTTATTATAAATCGAACTCACAACCTCCTATGTCACTAGACTAAATGGTACGTACCAGACTTCTTTTTTTCTTACGTAGTAACTTTTGTTTTTGGTAACATGTGTGTTATGTCAAAATCTGAAAGGTTAAGTGTGAATTAGAAAATGGGTATTGCAGAACTCCCATAAATCTAACAATAAATAATTTCTCACATGTGTAAGATTTTCTTAAGAAAATTTTGTTTTAGATTCCTTTAACCTGGGTCCTATGCAAACCTCACAAATTAACTACCCGAAATGCTCAAACAAACATTAGTTTTTGTCTACCAAGTTAGGTGAATTTTCAATTTTTCCATATTTGATGTTTCATTATTAGGAATATGTAATCATATCCAACAGATTAGATTCAACTCTTCTAAAAAAAAAAAACACAGATTAGATTTTAGGATTTTCATCCAACTTCTCTAATGGCATCTAACTTCTCTCCAAAATTATTGGCAGAAGAACAAACAGACATCCTATTTCCAGAGAATTCAAGGTCTTCATCCATAAAAACAACAATAATAACACTACCATATGCATATGAATCAATAATCATATGCTAGCTCATGGATATCTGTATCATTTTTTTTATTTTTTATAATAAGAATATTTAGGGGAAAAAAATCCATTATCCCGCTTCCTAGGAGAGGTGCATTTAACTGAGTGGTAAAATGAATATATCCCTCATAAATACGTAAATACAGAATATGGAAATGTCCCGTATTCTTGGCCACGTAGGTTTCCTCTTTCTGTGTACTAGGCCAACTATATAAACTTGTTACTTGTCCCTCTCTTTAGAATGCTCAACAGGTCACACCCTTCTTCCCTTCTCCTCTGTCTCCACCTAGATTCCATGAGCCATGGCAGTCTCTGGTACATTGATCAGACCAAATCAGTACTTCTCTTCATGTGTCAATACTCCAAGTCCAAGATTTAATCCCAGTTGTAGAAAACAGGTTCGGGAATACTTACATGTCCATGACTTCCTTTCTGTTTTCTGTTCTTGCAAATGAACTCCATGATCTCTAGTTACTTGTGCTATTCTGAAAGCCAAGGAAGATGCTTCTCATTTTTCTTGGCTTTTGTGATTGATTCTTGAGTTTTCTGTTCTGATATGGGGTCTTGTTCAAGAACCGTGTTTTGCTGATGTTTTCAATGACTGTTTTGATTCTCTGTGGCAGTTCTGTTTGAAGGCTTCAGCTGGGAACACAGACGGCGAGGAGCGCAAATTAACAAGAAAGGAGAAAGATGGAGGATGGAAGATCGAGTACACTGCAGAAAAGCCAGCCACCCCATTGCTGGACACAATCAATTATCCAGCTCACATGAAAAATCTATCAACACAGGTAGATACAGGCAACAAGTTTTGTGTGTCGTTACTCCTTCCTTGTTTCATTCCTTTATGTTGTTACTCATATTTAATCGAACCATTATTCTTCAGGATCTCAAACAACTAGCAGCAGAGCTCAGAATGGACATTGTTCACAGTGTTTCACAGACAGGTGGGCATCTCAGTTCCAGCTTGGGTGTGGTGGAGCTATCTGTGGCACTGCATCACGTGTTCAGCACCCCTGATGATAAAATCATATGGGATGTTGGTCATCAGGTACACAAAAAAATTAAAAAAATCATTTTCTGGTTTGATTGAGAAGAACTGATACTGGTTTTTTTTG
>NC_020491.1:19709658-19721175 GCF_000184155.1 Fragaria vesca subsp. vesca
TTTTATTATATATATATATATATATCAAATTAGTTGATATTTTATACTGTTTTTTCCAAATCAATTTCTTCTCAATCAGATTAATTGATCAGAAGACATCAAACTATAGTTAATATATATCCAATAGGTTCTGAAGGAAACAATACCTTGTGCAGGCATATCCTCATAAAATTCTCACAGGAAGGAGGCCCAAGATGCATACAATGAGGAAAACTTCAGGTCTTGCAGGATTTCCGAAAAGGGATGAGAGTGTTCATGATGCTTTTGGTGTTGGGCACAGTTCTACAAGCATATCTGCTGGTTTAGGTACTTTTGAAAATTCAATCATCCTCAACCCCCAAAACCTGCGTTCATCTCAAACTTGAGCATATATATGTTTCTAGTATTAATAGATGAATACTTCTCTAATGCCATCTAACTTTTCTCCAAAATTATTGGCACTTTGGCAGGCATGGCAGTTGCAAGAGACCTACTTGGGAAGAACAACAATATTATTTCAGTGATTGGAGATGGGGCAATGACAGCAGGACAAGCATATGAAGCCATGAACAATGCAGGATACCTCGACTCTAATCTCATTGTCATACTGAATGATAACAAGCAAGTCTCTTTACCCACCGCCACTCTTGATGGCCCTGCGACACCAGTTGGAGCGCTCAGCAGCGCTCTAACCAAACTCCAAGCAAGCACCCAGTTTCGCAAGCTTCGAGAAGCTGCAAAAGTAAGCCTTTATGCTTACACATTATAATTTTTTTATATCTTGTTCTGTATATCTTAATTTACGATCTGACTTTGAAAAATCATCCTCCAAAGAGCATTACGAAGCAAATCGGAGGACAAACACATGAAGTTGCAGCAAAAGTAGATGAGTATGCAAGAGGAATGATTAGTGCTTCCGGATCAACTCTCTTTGAGGAGCTTGGGTTGTATTATATTGGTCCAGTAGACGGTCACAATGTTGAAGACTTGGTCAACATTTTACAGAGAGTGAAAGCCATGCCAGCCCCCGGGCCAGTTTTGATCCACATCATGACAGAGAAAGGAAAGGGCTACCCCCCAGCCGAGGCAGCAGCTGATAGAATGCATGGTGAGGCTTCAAGCTTATGATCCCACACTATTTTATGAATTCTTATAAAAGATCCTTAACATTACTTAATACCTTGTCCTTCAGGAGTAGTCAAGTTCGACCCACCAACTGGCAAGCAATTCAAGACCAAATCCCCTACACTATCATACACTCAGTACTTTGCTGAATCTCTGATAAAGGAAGCTGAAACAGATGAGAAAATTGTAGCGATTCATGCAGCAATGGGTGGTGGTACTGGTCTAAATTACTTCCAGAAGAAGTTTCCAGATCGTTGCTTTGATGTGGGGATCGCTGAGCAGCATGCTGTCACATTTGCAGCTGGTTTAGCTGCAGAAGGTCTCAAGCCATTCTGTGCAATCTACTCATCATTCCTGCAACGAGGATATGATCAGGTAAGCTCATCAAAGAGAATAGTTGGGGAATTGGGGTGCATGCCACAATTCTTGCTTTTATGCCAAATAACTGCTTGATATGACACTAATGACTTGCAACACATACATAGGTGGTCCATGATGTAGATCTTCAGAAACTACCTGTCCGCTTTGCCATGGATCGAGCAGGCTTGGTTGGTGCAGATGGTCCCACCCACTGTGGAGCATTTGATATCACATACATGGCTTGCTTGCCCAACATGGTGGTTATGGCACCATCTGATGAAGCTGAACTAATGCACATGGTCGCCACAGCAGCAGTTATAGATGATAGACCAAGCTGCTTCAGGTTTCCAAGAGGCAATGGTATTGGAGCAGTTCTTCCGGCCCATAACAAAGGAACCGCAATTGAGGTTAGTTTAAAAACCTTCAAATACAAAAGTGCAAGATACATAATAGATAGCTAAATAATATCTTTCTTCGACATTATGATTGAATAGATTGGCAAAGGAAGAATACTGATGGAAGGCAGTAGAGTTGCGATTTTGGGATATGGTTCTATAGTTCAGCAATGTGTGGGAGCAGCAAACATGCTGAAAACCAGGGACATATCTGTGACAGTCGCAGATGCAAGGTTTTGCAAACCTTTGGATACAGAGTTAATCAAGCAATTGGCTAAGGAGCATGAAATCCTTATTACAGTGGAAGAAGGTTCAATTGGAGGTTTTGGATCTCACGTATCACACTACCTAAGTCTGAGCGGTATTCTAGATGGACCACTCAAGGTAAACTTCATTAAACATTCTAAAAAATTTGACGTTTCTTCTTTTGAGTTTAGTCTTTCTTCGTCCTAAAATATGAGAGCTCTTTTTTTCCTGCAGTTAAGAGCAATGGTACTTCCTGATAGATACATTGATCATGGAGCACCCCAGGATCAACTTGAAGAAGCAGGCCTCTCATCAAGGCAGATCTCAGCAACAGTATTATCTCTCTTAGGGAGGCCTAAAGAAGCTCTTCAGTTTGCTTGAGTTCAAGAGTGGACTCATTGGCATTGCCATGATAGCTGTATATATCATTTACATCATCAGAGGCTATCTGGATTAAGGAGAAGATGTGAACCCCAACTATAAAGAGGTTACTTGGGGTGCTCATCATCAGAGGCTATCTCGAGATCTCCTTTAGAACACAGGATCACTCATTTAGGTATAGGAACAATCAGTGTCAACCTAGTGCTTATGTTTGTTACAAATGTTACATTAAGGAACATAGCAGGAAACTTGAAACATCGTCTCTTCTAGCTTATCGGTCAATTTCTTTAATTTGAAAACTTTGCAAAAGTCATCTTTGCATAAGTTGATCAATCAGCAATTGTCTAATCTCTACATTAAACTAATTTTGTCATTGATTCTCACCTGAGAATAGTGAAGCACCTCCTCCTCGAGAAATTGGCATATAGATTGCAATGCAGCTGTCGGTTGATAGAAAAGATATAAAAGAAACATGTAGCAAAATAGAGAAGCTCTATCAGCCGAGGCATCCAGTTCATGGGATACCTGCAGAAAGAAAAATACAATGCGCATAGGAGATGAGAACAAGCACATGTGTCATCAATAATATCTGCAGAAACATATACAAGTATCAACTGACAGAAACTTTTACAGTTAAGTTGGATTTTTGTTTCTGTTTTTGTTTTTTTGTTTTTATCAAAAAATATCAGTCAAGTTTGATATGATGAATAAGTTGGCTATATCATCGACAAAACACAACGCAATTTGTTGTTTAATCAAGTACCTTATAGAGTTCCCTACCAAGATCCTTGAAGATAATTTGGCAGAAGATCACCAGAGCAGCAGAAAATGTGAATAATTACAGCCAATCAGACAATTGGTGATTCCAAACAGCAGACAAGATCAAAATCTAGATGTTACATTTGGGAGTCACCAATAGTCTCCACAGGAACAACAACTATCCTTAAAATGATGAAATCTTTTGGCATCTCGAGCAATTATCTCTCTCCCAGTAACTTTGGTGACAAATTTTATCCAGGAATGACAGTCCCCACAAACTTTAAGGTTCTTGAAAATCCTGATAATGGTATTCTTTTTACTACTCCTTAATAGAGCAAAGGCAATGGCTAGCTTTTCGCTGTGATAGTACAAAGACCTCTTCTTCTTATCCTCGTCCAAATCCTGTAACACAAATCTTGTGTCAGGAACATAACCCAATATTTGCACCTCCTCAAACAATTTCTCTAAGGTTTCAGTTATCTCTCCAGATCTTGGATGGGACAAATCTCCAGCCATGAAAATGTGAACCTCCCTGTCAACATCAACCCAACTCATTGCTGGGTTCTTCTTGAATTGCATTTCCCTCATTGTACTTTTCATATCAATAACTTGATTCCAATTGCCAGTTGAAGCATAAAGATTTGTTAACAGGACACGAGATCCTCCGTCTCCTGCAGAGAATTCAAGCACTTTACGTAGAGCTCTTTCTGCCATCTCAACATGTCCATGAAGCTTACATGCACCTAACAGTGCCCTCCATACTACTAAATCTGGATTTTTTACTTCTTTTATCAATATTTCAGCATCTTCCAGTCTCCCAGCACGCCCCAGCAATTCAACCATACAAGCATAGTGATCCCTTGTCAACTCAATAATGTGATTATTCCTAATGGTAGAAAAAATTTTGCAGCCTTGTGGGACCATTCCTGAGTTCTTGCATGCCAAGAGAACACTCAAAATTGTTACATCGTTTGGTTCAAGTCCCAAGTCTTTCATCCCATCAAAGAGTTTAAGTGCTTGATGTCCAAATCCACTCTGCGCGTAACTATATATCATGGAATTCATGGATACCAAATCAGTTTCAATCAAGTCATCAAAAACTGACCTTGCCATCTCTGTATTTCCGCATTTCCCATACAAGATAATGAGAGCAGCACCAGCATATATGTGTCTATCCAATCCAAATTTTGTGACAGTGGCATGAATTTGCTGCCCTTCATCCAGCATAGCAAGGTTTGAGCATGCCTGAATAACACTAGATAAAGTGAAAGAATTCGGTACAACTGAATCACGAATCATCTCCCTAAACTTTGTCAAAGCCAACTCTTCTCTACCATTTCGAACAAGAGCCACGATAAGAGATGTCCAAGTTACTAGGGTAGGATGCTGAATCCTTTTAAATATCCTCAGAGAATCATCAACCAATCCACACCTAGCATACATTGTCAGAAGTGAAGTCTGTGACGCCACTGCAGCTTCACAACCAGATTTGACAACAAGACCATGGACCAACTTACCATTATTTAAATCCTCCAAGTTCCCACAAGTTATCAAGATGCTAGCGAAAGTATACTCATTAGCCTTAACTCCATGATTAATCATGTCCACAAAAACCTCAAGAGCCTCACCATCATCACCATGCTGAGAGTAACCAACAATCAACGCTGTAAACAAAACAACATCTTTCTCCCCAACACGATTCGCCACCAACCTTGCATCCCCCAACCTACCAAACTTTGCATACATATCAACAATAGCACTACCAACAAACACATTTGCCACCTCCAGACCCAAAACCACTGACAACCCATGTGCCCGCCGCCCTTCATGCACCAAACCCAGACCCGAAAAAGCCTTGAAAACACTCGAAAACGTGTACTCATCAGGCAAAACTCCATCAAACATCATCTTCCCATACAACCCAATAGCCTCCTTACTCTTCTTGCGCCCAATGTAGGCAGAAATCATCGCATTCCAAATGACTACATGTCTCTGACGCAATTTATCAAACACCTTACGTGCATTGCTTAAGCTACCACATTTCAAATACCCATCAATGAGCGTATTGGCTATGTAGAGTTGTATGCAACTGGTTTTGGTCATATGGGTCTGAACTATTCCTAAGCCTCTTAGGGACTTTGTGTGCGTGCAATGTTGAATGAGAGAAGAGTAAAACTCGGAGGCCTCTGTGTGGGTTGTGAAGCGGGCAAGACATGTCAAGGACTTGAGGAGGTTGCGTTGGTTTAGAGTTGGTGTTATAGTTTCTAAGGTTGCGAGGATATTGAAATGCTTGGGGAAACCAAAGGCCATGTTGATGGAAGTAAATAGTAGCTCTCCCTATACTAATTTTAACACTCGACTCCTAGGGCCGATGTAGAATTGGCGGGAGCAAGAGCAATGTGACGAGCTGTCGTTTTCGCCTGTATGTTTCTATACACACTTCATTTTTAGATATTAGGATATGTAATCGTGGTACATATCTGATGATCTTTCCATTAAGTTACGGATTACGTTATTAAATATTAGTATATGTAATCTTGCTATATATCTAGTGATTTTTTTATTAAGTCACCACCGTGACAAAACAAATAGAGTCTTTATTAGAACAGTTTTCTTTACTAGCTGGTGTTTGTTAGAATACATGTATTTTATAGAAATTCTTAATATTATATCAGGACTTTTTCTTGGTGCCCATTATAATCAGGGGTTCAAGTTTCACGTCCCTCCCCTCTATAATTGTATTCCACAATTTTATTTAGGGTTTTAAGAAGAATACATGAATTTCTGACCACTGATAATTTATGTCACTTTACTTTTAAAACTATCACTTAGGTACATAAACTAGCTAGTGAACCAGACCAAATTTTAGCACGTCGTTAGTTACTCTGTTATGGAAGCGTGCTATTATCAAATAAACAAATGGTAAAATTGTATATCCTCATCCCTAACTCGTCTTCCTTCTTCTCCTTCACCATTTTTGTGCACGTCGTTAGTTACTCTGTCATGGAAGCGTGCTATTATCAAATAAACAAATGGTAAAATTGTATATCCTCATCCCTAACTCGTTCTTCCTTCTTCTCCTTCACCATTTTTGTACTCTTCCTCCCTCTCTAACTTTCTCTTCCTATCTCTCTCTCCCGAACCACCAGAAAATAGCTCTCTCTTCCAAAAAAAGAAACCAACATCTCAGTTGGATCAGAATCGGAAGCCGCTTCAATCTCAATCCCGACCAGATCTACATTCAACTCGACGAAGGAAATTACGAGAGCCTGCATTCACGACGTCTCTCTCTCTCTCTCTCTCTCTCTCACGGGACATATATATCCTCGGTGCCCGCCTATGATCCTTGATTCCTTGTCGCCGTCGTCGGCTGTAATCCCCCGAAGTGGTCAGCAACTCTCATTCCGATGAGGACGTGGCCAGATATTCCTGAGAAGAGAAAATTACTCTTAAAAGTATGACGGAAAATATACAATCTAACGAAGTAGATAACGAAATGTATAGAAAGTAGGTATGGTTAAATACTTTGTGCAGGAACGCTCACATGCGGGATAGCTAATACGGGACAAAATGGGATATTTTCACGACAGGCACAAGATTTTAAATGAACTGATGAAATTCACAACCCACTAAACCTCAATCATATACTACACACTACCCAATGTCTTCTCTTTTGCCAAAGTGCCTCCACACCCCCGACTGAAACTCTTTCTTCTTCCTCCCTCATCTCAACCCAGAATATGCCTTTTACAATCCCTTAAGGCCTGCCATAATACCGTTCTTGTTTCATCATCATCATAAGACTGGTATCTTGAAGGTCTTTTCTCAGGTTTCCAAAATCAAGAGAGAGAACCTGAGTAAATACAAAAAGATAATATGATTCGGGTCGGGTCATCTTATGACGTACGGGTATTTAGGTTATAATAACTGTAGCTATATATAAGGAAACATGCCTCCATTGTAACAGGTTATCAAATAAATATTTTTAGTTTCCTTTCAATTTCCTTCCCTTCTTCTATATATCTCTTTATGGATATATGATCCCAGAGTTCGTGGTGACCTTTAATTGAATAGCATATGCCAACTGCAAGTTTAAGATTTGGAAGGAAATATTACAGGAAGGTAAATTAACTGAATGACACTTAGTAATTGAAAGGAAATATTACATCATGAATTTCTTTCACACGAAGGTAACCTGACCCTTATAACAAGAGGATTATAAGGAGCCCTGCATTTATTAACTGAAAGGCTAAAGCCATATTGCAGGAAAGTAAACACGAAAGCAAACACATACCATCATATCAATGGTGAAAGTGACCAAAGACCTCTTAATAGGATCGACCCCAAACAGTCGAACTAGTTCGAATTCTGCTGGACAGGATCGGCTAGCTTCGGTATCCCTTTGTAAGTCAAGCCGGAACCACCCTACTTTTCTTCTATGACTTTGGACATTCTCTCCACCATCTTAGGGGTCAAATAGTTAACCCAATCTCCCACCTCAGCTTTTCTGAACAGGTTCTTGCTGTTCTCTATGTTATTGACAAACGTTCCAGTTTTGTTGATATCCAACTTCTTCAAGGTCTCAAAAGAACACATCTTTGATATGTCCTCAATCACACCGTTTCTCTCCTCCTCCTCGGTGAAAGGGTAGTCTAGAAACTTAGCCAATCTTTTCAAGTGCGACACAACATCTTGATTCATGTCCTCGTACTTCAAGAATAGCACATTCTGAGGTCTCTTCAAGCTCTCTTTCCAGTACCCCAAAATGTGATCCCAAAATGGACCAAAAGCATCCATGCCTTGGCAGTACCTATCAAAGGCCTCATCGAGGGACAATGGAGCTTGGGATTGTAGCTTGACTTTGTTGAAGAAATGCCAAGCAGAAACAAACGAGTCAAATGGGTTTCTGCAAACATAAATGATCTTACAATTGGACTCTTTAATTGTACCCAAAGAAGGAAAAGGAATATGGGTGCCAAAGAGTGTTGGCTCAGCAAACTTGGATGAGAAATCAGGAACTCGGTTGTTTATATAGAGATCCATCTCAAAGAAGGGCACAAGATGATGAGGGTTGGAAGTGAGCAAAGGATGTGCCTTTATATCGAAACGGTGTCGGTTCACAACAGCAAATGTCAAGGCTTTCAACCATGTGGTGCCGGATTTGGGTAAGCTGGCGACAACTATGTCGGAATCCCTAGCTTGGAAGTGCTTTTGGAAAGAGATTACGGCTTCTATATCTACAGATGGGCACCAAAAGTTTTGGAAGTGATATTGGTGAATGGATCTCCAGCCTCTTTCTTTGGGGAGAGAATGAAGGAGTTCCTTGTGCACTGAGGCTTTTTTCTTCATGGTTAGCCGGCTGATTTCCAGTCATACTAACAATTTGAACTGGTATTGGCAGCTAGAAATTAGACCTGGCATGAAAATGAGCTCGCATAGACGCCATAATATATAATTGTAGAAATAAGCTAGCGGCTGTAATGCAACTCCTCAGGTCACGGAGAGTGAAAGAAAACGGAAAAGATCTTGGTGGATTTCTCAGAGATTGTGTCCAGAGGGAGAATCATGCATGGACCATCAGAATTCAGAAATACAGCGCATATGTAAAACGACGAGTAATCATGCACACTCCATGCCAGAAGGTCCTTTCCTTTCATAAATTCAATGTCTGATTTGGTTTCTTGGCTGCAAATCATTTGAGACGAGTAATCATGCACACTCCATGCCAGAAGGTCCTTTCCTTTCATAAATTCAATGTCTGATTTGGTTTCTTGGCTGCAAATCATTTGAGTGTGATCAACCTGTGTTCATTTTCTGGGTCATTTGTATTTGTTTGCCGACACAGATGAGACCAACAAAAGATTCTTACTATCAAGAGTTGGTAATTAATTAATTTCCTAGCTACGTACTGCGAGCTAAACGTGGAAGTCAAGTCATGAGGAACAGAGAGTGAGCGCTAGACCTGCTTTCTCAAACCCTAGTCATCATGGCATGGATGTTTGCATTTTTCGCACTTCTCATTCATGGCCGGGCCAATCTTGAAATGGGACATACTTGTAGGCGGAGGTGATATATAGTTGATGCATATTGTAGCGTGGAGTAGTTGAGATTTGAGAAATCTAACTGCGAGGAGAGATTCCAAGCTAGTTAGACTACTGGAAACTTTGTTTATACTGGTCGTGCTACATCCTTTCATGTTGCCATAATATAGATTTGGCTCCAATTTATAAGTTCGATTGGATTGAATTAGAGTTGATTAGCTCTTTTCAGTATAATGATAAGGAGTTAGAACGTACTCAATATTGACAACCTAGCCTGAGGATTCCACGTTGGGGGTGAAAATAATAAGAATGGTCTTATAAGGGAGCTAGAGACGGAAAGCGCTGGAATACACGGGCGTAGTGTACAACGAAGTGAGGCCTTGCCACGTGGCATTATGTCAGCCACATAATTCAAATCTGAAGAGTAAATATGTAAAATTAATAATTGACTGTGATTACAGTGAATATCACTTTTACAGTTAAATTTTAAGGACGTTTATGTCAAATCGCAAAAAAACCTAACCCCACAGCTCCACTCTCTTCTCTCAGACCCTTAACCCCGCAGCCCCACACAGTCCTCTCTCTCTCTCTCTCCCCGGCCGCCAGTCCCCAAATCCTTCTCATCGGCCCGGTCAAAATAGTGAAGGGCGGCGAAGAGCTCCGTCGAAAGCCAACGCTGTCAACCAAAGAGAATCATTCCCCTCCAAGGAGGAAGTCTGGAGGAAATAAGAGGAGGAGCATGGCAAAAAGGTTAGAAGACGTCTCTATGCGGCGGAAAAAGTATGTTGCAGAAACCCAACTCATGATTTGAAGAGCTATATAACAAACCAATAACTTATTCCCTTCATTTCTTCAAACCAAAAATGATTGTAGTGATTATTAAGGCTGTTAGAAAGGAACAGACAGAAAAAGATTGAATCACTCAAAGTACTTGAGTTCAGGCCTGATTGCAGCTGGGATCCTATATATAACAAGGGTGCCTAGAAGCCTAGAATAAAGTACCCTATTCCCCAAAAGCTAATGCAAGTCCCTGAACCTCAAAAAAAAAATCTTGCTTTTCTCTCTTAGTCGGTGTGTCTTTGCATTTGGATTTGCTTCACAAGAGTTTCTTGTTGCAAGCTTAGTTGGAGATCGATGAGGAATTGTGAGATTTGTCATATATGTCCTTAACAGAATTTTTTTACTGCCGACGAAGGATGGATATGCTGAAGCCACGTGGCTGGATCAATTTTGGCGTATGGGGACTGGGGGCGTATTCCATCTTTTGCCGCTAGAGACATAAGGAAGAGATATTTAGTCGAGGAGAATATTTCAACCATGCATGCATGCATGATGCCGGATTACTATGTCGGAGTCCCTAGCTTCGAACTGCTTCTGGAAAGAGATTATCACTTCGATTTCTGCAGATGGGAACCAGAAGCCTAGCTAGGAATTTGTATTGGTGAAGGGATCTCCAGCAGCCTCTGTCTTTGGGGAAAGAAAGAACGACCGAGTTCCCTGCATGCACACATTAGGTTTTCTTCTTCATCATGCTGATCAGCTGGCTGATTTTCAGTCATAGTAATAATTTGAAGTTTTTAACTGGTAGTGCTAATAACTAGATATTAGACCTGGCATGAAAATTAGCTCACAGAGGCACCCACATGTTGGGTTTCATGCAGCGGATCGGTCAACAAGATATGATATCGAGAATGCAACTATAATAGGGAAAACAAGCACACTCAACAACACAAGATTTAACGTGGTTCCCTCACTCTTCAAGTTTCATGCAGCGTAATCCGATCTTTTTTTACTATATATTAAGAAATGTGAGAACAAAATACAAGGTGCTTCACTCAAGTTTATAACCCAACCCGAACCCTTAAACCCTTGTACACCCCTCTCAACTCATACTCTTAATACCCAGTAAAACTAACTTTCTTACAACACTTAATAAAGAATGATATTCTCTCTAAATAAGAGACTACAACTCCGGATACCACACTACACAATGCCAATGTCGAATGGCTATTTATAACCAATTTTCCTTCTTTTACAACATGCAGAACCATGAATAGAAGAAAAGCAAAGTCTAGCTTTTCCATCTTTTCCGTTCAATGTTTCTACACCAATATATAGTCTCAAACTATTATCTATCACTACCAGGACAAGCACTTTTAACCGACGAAAAAATTTTCGTCGGCTTGTTAGCTTAATTCGTCGGCTAAGATCTTAGCCGACGAGCCATCGTC
>NC_020491.1:19721290-19721792 GCF_000184155.1 Fragaria vesca subsp. vesca
CAATTGAATCAAAATATAAAAATCCCCAATTTTAAACCCTAAAAACTTCAAATCTTCGATTCTCCTCACACACACCGAATCGAGCTACCAAATTCTAGGGGAATGTAGTACTAATCAAACTCAACTTATCCATATATAGAACTCACCAAATGGTGACCTGAGGAAGGAGAAATTCGATCGACACCGAATCCGAACCGGCGGAGTTTTGGAGCTCGATTTATCTCTCACGGCGGCGCCACTCGATGCACCACCTATCCAGCAATTAAGTAGAGACGACGGCGAAGCTTATGGGACAAGTGTGGCGGTCTCCGGTGGCTTGACGGCGGAGCTAGGCCGAGAAGAAAATCTGGCAGGCGAAATAGACTTCTTACCATCCACCTTCGGTAATATAAAGAACTTTAGCCGACGAAATTCTTTATTTTCGTCGGCTAAACTCTTTTAAAAATTTTGAAAATTTTGGTTGACCGCCAAAAAAATTTTTGGTTGAAAATTTTGAAAATTT
>NC_020491.1:19729906-19741357 GCF_000184155.1 Fragaria vesca subsp. vesca
TGTTTTTTCGTCGGCTAAAGTCTTTCTTCTGGTAGTGTCAACTGGATTCGACAACGTTAAGGGCTCGATCGAAACGGTCAACTCTAATCGGAAATAAGAAAACTGCATTTTGAAGCCCTAAACGGACTCGGATGGCCAAAAAGGCCCATACATCATGGCATTAGCTGTGAGTTTGACTCGTAGGGCCGTTACGCTTCCGGAAAGGTATCACAATAGTCAATCGGACACCAAAAATCAAATCTGCAGCATAGTGAATAATAAGGGTAAATTGCATTGACCGCAACTATCGGCACCGAGACTTTACCAGAATACCGTGATTTTTAAAATGTAGACGTATTTCACCATTCTGGTCATATCTTATTTCACGATTTTTTTGCGTTTGAAGGTTCTACATATAGTTTTTTTTTTCCCAGATGAGTTGTTGTCTAGATCTGCAAATATAAGACACTTTAGCCGACGAAATTAAGGCACTTTAGCCGACGAAATTATATTTTTCGTTGGCTAAAGTTCACAGACTATAGCCAACGAAAAAAATTATTCAGACGACGAATTTTAATTTCGTCGGCTAAAGTTGACCATAGCCGACGAAAATTTTTAATTAGCCGACGAAGGGAAATTTCGTCGGCTAAAGTCCACTTTAGCTGACGAAAAAATAATTCGTCGGCCTGGTTTTTTTATTTTCGTCGGCTAAAGTCTTTCTTCTGGTAGTGTATAGTTCTCAACTATAGATTTCTCTGCATGCATGTTCTCTACTCTTTCTATATGAATGAATACCAAGAACAATTAATAGTGCACAATAGTAGGCATGTTCCCTTAACTTCAACTATGGCTGCACCACCCATGCATCTATATATCTAGCTCCTTAACACAGTAAATGAGCTATTTCCCATGCATTTACCTTGTGCATATTGCAGCCAATTTCTTCCATTCAAACAATACTGCACCTATTAGCAAACATAGCATTAATTTGAGCCACATCTCAACACCACATATATAGTGAATAGAACGAAAACGAAATTAATGAGAAAACGAAATTAATGAGAAAACAAAATCTGTGAAAAGGAAAATTATTCTGTGCATGGTGAATTTCAGAAACATTGTGTCCCCAGGAGCAACTGATAATTAAAATTAAGTTGGTGTATAATTAAGTTTATGAGATTTATGTATGTCAGATATAACCACGTGAAGTTTTTCTTGCATTCGATTGTGTCGTCTTGATTCTTGAACAATATCTTCTTTGGCAGCAAATTATTTGGTATTGATATATGTGACGGGGTATCCATGCCAGCCTCTTTCTTTAGGGAGAGAAAGAAGGAGTAACTTATACTCATTACTGAGGTTTTCTTCTTCATGATCAGCCGGCTGATTTTCAGTCATGCTAATCATTTGGACTGGTATTTGGTAGCATTGAAATTAGACCCGGCAATGGCATAAAACTTTGCTAACAGAGGCACCCATATATATAGTAATAGGAAAATTCTACGATGTGTTATTGCATGTCATGCATTAACTTGGTCCTAAAGTTGTAAAATTGGTGGTTAAAGTAGTAATATTAATCTACAAAGTTGTAATTGAGTCCTTAAAGTTGTAAAAACTCATATTTACAACATTAGTCTTTTAAGTGGTAAAATGTGTCGTTAAAGTGGTAATTTAGTCCTCAAAGTGATAAAAGAAAAGTTGATGCAACATTGAGGACTCAATTACCACTTTAAGGACACATTTTACCACTTAGATGACTAATGTTGTAAATATGAGTTTTTACAACTTTAAGGACTCAATTACAACTTTGAGGGTTAATATTACTACCTTGAGGACTCATTTTACAACTTTATGACCAAATTGATGCATGACATGCATCAACACACCATAACTTTACCCATAGTAATATGCTAGCAACCCTATGTAACTCATCATATTCTTGGTTGGAGCCGTCGCGATGGAAAGATTAATTGTGTAGCCGGGGCATTTTTTCTTTTTTAAGAAGAAAAAACAGCTAATATTAACGGTATCTAAATTTAACGTTTGCACGAAGGAAATGATAGATTTAGCACGTAATTTGTGAATATATACTTGGCACATATTGCACAACAAGTTAAACATGTATATCAATATATAAGGTTTGGATAGGACTGTATGGCAGACGCTAAAGGGGTTGTCGTGATAATAATAATAGGAGCTAGGTCTCTGGGTTTGAACGTGTTTGAAAACCAGTTTACACTGCTAGATCATTCTACGTTATATCTAATTTCCTCATGCCTGTTGGCATGTTGCTAAAATTTTGAGTGAGTGGCTGGATAACTTTTGAGCAAACATTAATTTTAAGCTGGTCTTAAATAGTTTAAGATGATAAAATCTATTACAATATTAGGTTTTCATGCATGAACGATCCCTTAAAACCTAAATGAAATTTCAACGTCTCAGCTAGAGTCGAATAAAAAATTTCTTTGTATCACATTTATAATATAGTGATTGCAAGGAAACCCTACTTACATTTATATTGTTTAACACACTAACGTATGCCCTACCAGTCGAATTCTGGTTGCCTATATCACCTTTGCCGACAGAGGACTTGATAATTAATCTTGTGAAATGATGAGTTACTTTTCTAATCAAGTAGCTTTCCGAGCTCGAAATCGAGCTAAACTTGAAACCATGAGTGAGGAAATGCACTTAAACCATGTAGATTGAGAGTGAGCGTTCTTCTATCTTAAACCCTAGCCCTCATGAGTCATGACATTGGTGCCCACCAATATCCCTTGGCGTCAATAATCTCAGCAGCCTTACGTGGAGTTTCCCTCTCTGAATCTCGCTGCAGCCTTCGGCGGTTGTCTAGTGTCGGTCTCAGTTCACTTTGTGGCTCCGATTCGTGAATTAGGTATAGCTGGGGATTAGAGCCGACATATATATTGTCTCTTTTGGAATCATGATGACCACAATGAAATGCAAAGGTTACGTAGAGCTCAAAATATTGGATGATTTCATAATGGACATCGTACATCTGGCACGTACTTCTTCTGAGATTAGGGAGTTTAGGCCTCTGATTATCTCATGAATACGGGATGATGTGATCATTTCATTTGAATCGACTAAACCTAACTAGTGAAGTGTCTGTTATGTGTGATGAATGAAAATAAACACATGCATTGTGTCTGTTAACAATTGATTCATATATGCAAGGTCTCATTTGTCTAAATTTTGATTTTAATTCCATCGATTGACAGAAGAGTGATCTTTTAGATGAGGGAGAGTGTTAATTTATAAAAAAAAAATAGAAATTATATTTTCTAATAAAAGTATCGGTGTAAGTTGCTGGAGAGAGAATCAAACCCGTACCTTTCATCATTTGGCCGGCAAGTACAGATTCTTTCCAACCAAGAATGAGCCGATTCCTCATTTATCTGACAAAGTTGACAAGTTCATACAATAACCTGGTGCGTGTCCTTTAAATTTTGGCATTTATTTATGTCTCATTCTCTAAGAGCACTGAAAAAGTTACCGCTTCGAGCTCATTTGATAGGCACATGGATGTTACATCCATGTTTTGTTTGAATTATAATTAAGTTTTAAATTAATGTGTGTACAAATTTCATTTTTACAAATATCTTTTGATTACATTTAGAATTTTTGTTTCAAATATAGAATCAACACAGTATCCTCAAACGCTTTTTGACTCATAAACTAATCTGCACTGATAGGTCATATCAAATCGCGTCTCCAACCACCAATAACATATATATGTGGGGATTTAAATTTCAATCAGTGCTGACAACATTCAATAATCTTATATATATATATATATTCATTTCTGCTATAAACCACCAAACGGCTCAACGTTACTTATAGACAAAGCAAATCAAACTCCACCAGATATTCCGCTATATAGTACGTAATAAACATACGAAGTTTCTTCGAGACAATGAAGATCATACAAAGCTCCATAAGTCTTGATGTAATTTAGATCGACTACAGATAGGCCAATCTACAAGAGAGTAGCTGGGAACTCTAGTCACAAACTCAAACGTACAACAACAGATCGAGGCTTTTGAAGACTCAAAAACCTTGATTAACGTTCGTGGAAATTTCTTTTGATCTACCTTAGTACCTTTTGCCCCCACAAAATCAGATTAAATAAGTGATGAGTATCTATAGAAAGTGATTGGGTGCATCATGCATGAACAAGAACGATATCATATATTGAAGAATACTAGCTCCAAGTGACAAAGTCGTCAGTCTCGCCGGCCACCACTAGCTCTATCTTTGTCTGAAATTTTATTATAATGGACACCAACTAGGCAACTACGGACGCCACCTTTAGAACGAGCCCTCGGTAAGTCAGTATATTGTTATGTGTGCGCCTACTTAATCAATGAGAGACTACAATGAGTTCAACCCTCCCAACAAGATCATCAAACATGAGCTTTCTCAGTTCTGAGCCTAAGAAGCAGCTTCACATAGCTTTGTTCCCGTGGCTTGCCTTCGGTCACATAATCCCATTTCTTGAGGTTGCCAAGCACATAGCTCGCAGAGGCCACAAGGTTTCCTTCATTTCCACACCTAGAAACATCCAACGGCTCCCCAAAATCCCAGAAACCCTAACCCCGTTGATCACTCTAGTCCAAATCCCACTCCCCCATGTCGAAAACCTCCCTGACAACGCAGAGGCCACCATGGACGTCCCCTACGACGTTATTCCATACCTCAAACTCGCTCATGATGGACTCGAACGAGGCCTCTCTAAATTCCTACAAGCTCAAACTCCGGATTGGATCATTCACGACTTTGCCCCTCACTGGTTGCCTCCGATAGCTACTAAGCTCGGCGTCGCAATCGGCCATTTCAGTATTTTCAACGCTTCCTCTCTATGTTTCTTTGGATCAACATCAGCAGATCGGGCGTCTAGATATGCTCCTAGAAAGAAGCTGGAACACTTCACTGTCCCTCCCGAGTGGGTACCCTTTCCGTCCAAACTCGTCATGAGGCCTTTTGAGGCTGCGAGAATCTTAGAAGACGGCAGGAAACCAAACGCTTCTGGTGTGAATGATTGGTTTCGTATGATATCAACTGTCCAAGGTTGTCAAGTCTACTTCATTCGAACTTGTAGAGAGGTCGAGGGTGAGTGGCTAGATTTGCTTGAAGACCTTCACCAAAAACCTGTGGTGCTTCCAACTGGCTTATTGCCACCATTTGTACCAAGAAGTGATGAAGACGAAGAAGGTGGTAGTGATTGGTCCAGAATTGCAGATTGGTTGGACAAACAAGAGAAAGGCAAAGTAGTTTACGTTGCGCTTGGGAGTGAGCTAAATTTAAGCCAAGAAGAGTTCAATGAGTTGGCTCTCGGGTTAGAGCTATCTGGGTTGCCTTTCTTTTGGGTGCTAAGAAAACCGAGTCATGTGTCCGATGGCGACTCGGTTAATCTGCCAGATGGGTTCGAGGAACGAACCAAAGATCGTGGGCTTGTGTGGAAGACTTGGTCTCCTCAGCCCAAAATTCTGGCCCACGAATCCATAGGGGGCTTCTTGACTCATTGCGGTTGGAGTTCACTGATTGAGGCACTACAATATGGTCGCCCTCTGATATTGCTGCCGTTTATGTACGATCAAGGACTGATTGCTAGGTTTTGGGACAAGAAGATCGGGATTGAGGTATCGAGAGACGAAGAAAGTGGTGCGTTTACGAGGAACGAACTGGCGAAGTCACTGAATTTGGTTGTGGTGGATGAGGAGGGGAAGCCATACAGGGATGGAGCTAAAGAATACAGCGAGCTATTTGGAGACAAGGAGCTCCATAGCAGATACATGGACAAATGCGTGGAGTATTTAGAAACGCATGTGCATAATGAGGTTTGACTGCTACTAGTTTGGTTAGAAAGGCTTTCAGCCCAGCTGTTTAGACAGTGCCTCACTTTGCATCCAACTGATCCAAGTAAGGCAGCATGTTATCATCAATTACGAATTTTATGCAAAATAAGGAAATATATTCAGATCGACATGTTCTTGAGCGTGCATGGTTCATGTGTCTTAGTAGAAAAAATTAAAAGATATACACAGAGAGGCAGAGCACCAATATGGCATATTTGACCATTAGTACACACCAATCATGAGCCGGACAATCTAGTTAGATTCAATATTTAAGAAACTAAATATTACCCACATAGGAACAACAAAAATAACAATATGTGAAACTTTCATTTACTGATCTAGAGCGAGCAATATATTGAAAAAAGACTATAAATGATCAAGTTAATTAGGGAAATTCAGAGTATACTTGGCTTGTTCATCCACCCATCTATTGGAAAATCCAATTTTTTGCAGCTCTTTAGCTTTGTGTGTTTGTTCACTTAATAATACAAGTGCTTTTGGCAATTGTTGTTAAAATAAGTGTTTGTTTTGGCATCTTAAAATAGATCTAGCTGCTTTAGCAGCAGACCGAGCCTCACATTGTATAATGGGGTGCATATTCTCTAACTTGACGAAGTGACTTCATTTTTTAACGAACGGAACTTGACTCCAGTTTACCAAAAAAAAAAAAAAAAGAATGTTTGGTAAAGATGAAGTTAAGGAGGCATTGTTGCCGGTCGAATATCCAACGCTAAGAAACATCCAAGACTATCTATAGCTAATGATAGTACCATATGACACATAAAATAAGTTCTATCCCTGCCCCTTTCCTCTCTCTGAGGGTTTTCTCTCTTGAGAGATTGCCTCTTTGAGAGTCGGTGTCAGCTACCCCGCCCACCATGGGAGATTGTCTCTGATCCCCTTCGTCTTTCTCCATTCCTTTCTGTTTCTCCTTCCCTCTTTGTTGGTTTGCTTCTCTCCCTCAGATTTAGCTTTCCCCTTCTGCTAGCCTTGTCTAACTCTAAACCAAGCCTTGCATGCCTCGTCGCTCCTTTTCGTCACCAAATCGATTTCCTCGTCCTCGATTGCTGCTTGGAGGTGATCGTTTGCTTGGTCGGCTTGTTTTGTTGTTTCTCGGGTTGGCTTTTGCGGATCTGGGTCGGTTTAAGTCCACAAAACACGTTTTCTTCACTTGGTGTTGACCTCGTACGTGGGCTCCGGTGCAGGCGCTTGGTTCTCGTCTGTCGCGTCTTTGACACCTTGTTTGTGCTTTTGTTGGGCTTTGTTTTTCTATTTGTGTGTAGTTGTGAATCTGTGATGATGTTCTGGTTGGCTCTTGCACAGCCTAGGCCGGTGTAAACACGAAAAATATTATAAAGAATAATAGGATAACAGAAAGACACGTGTATAAAATAAAATATTTGTATTGATGAATTTACGGGCAGGCCCGGCCTTGGGGTAAGATGGACTAGGCCTGGGTCTAGGGCCTCAAAATTTAGGGGCCTTAAAATTTTTTTTATATAGGCCTGTAAAAAAAAATATAAAAAAAAAAGTTAGAATAAGAGTAGAACACCTAACGTCTCTTAACTCTTTCTTTTCAGTTCTCGCGCACGTCCAAATCAATACAGAAGAAGAAGATCGCGATTTTTTTGTAATATTTTGAGTTTTTTTTTTTTGGGGCCTCAAATATATTTTCGCCTTGGGCCTTTATGGATACAGGGCTGGCCCTGTTTGTGGGTTACAAATCGAATGGTTTTAGTTTCAACGTCTTGTTGTGTTGACAATTTGCCAAGAATGATTAACCAAGGACCGTTGTGGCTTGTTCTTGATCGGACTTAGGCCACGAGTGGTGTCACGTGGTGAACGTTTTTCGGCTTTGATGACGGATGAATCGCCATGTGTGTTCGGTGTTTATTGATTCTTCACGAGCTTGTTGAATAACTCGATAGAAGTTTTGATTTGTTGAAGCCTTGAAGACGAAGGTTGATCAAGAGCCATCGAGGCTTGATGTTGATCAGTTTTAGGCCACGACTGGTGTCGCGTGGTGGTTGTTCTTTGTCTTATAGTTGGTGAAGATATCGGCTATTTGGTAGCTTGGTGACTCTTCGAGATTTTACAACTTCTAGGCTTGAAGTTGATGAAGAATCGGCTATTTGCAAACTTGGTGACTCTTCGGGATTTGACAAGGTGAATGAACGACTATTTGGAAGCTTGGTAGTTCTTCACAAGTGTTTCAAGACTTCTGAGCTTTCGGGAGTAATATTGTTCTCTCTTGCCGAAAGTCCTCCTCTTGATATGAGAAGGGGTATTTATAGTGTCGACGTATCTCTGTTTATGGCATGTAATGTAGACACCGAATCAATTGTATTTCCTTAACAGTAATAACTAAATTAATCAGTTTTGATTAATTAATTTAATTATTAATTTTACAATAATTAAATCAATCAGTCTTATTTGATTGATTTAATTACAAACGATAAGGTATAACTGATTTGGATTAAATGTTCGACTTCTTCTTTCGATAATCAATTTAATTTGATTGATATATGATTATCGATCGACATTTAATATTTGATTTTAGTCGAGATTTAAGGTTTTGTTGTCAACCGACCATTCACACGTCACCACGTGTCATTTCCGATAACTTTTCAACTTGCCAACTCACGAGCCACATATGCAATTTGTCGGACCCATGCGTCGTCTAAATAATTTAATGATTATTATTTTCGTTAAATTTTATGCATCTACAAATGCCCCCATTTTAAGGTGTGCCGTAGTCATGTCGCCGTCACGTGTTGGAGGTGCGGCTTGAAGTCCAAGATTTTGATGTGGACAAATTTGGGCCATCTTCTTGGGCTCCAAAAGTGTGAAAGATTTTTTTTTTATTTTTTTATTTGCGGGAATTCCGGAATTTATAGGGATTCTTAAAATTTGTGCAGGAGTTCCCTATGTTTGTAGGGATTCTTCAGATTGGTAGGATCCCCAAATTTGTAGAGGTTCCTCAATTTTGTAGGATTCTCTAATATTTGAGCACCAAATACATATGGAAAGAAACGTTAGATACATTCTTTCTTTGATTTGATAGGTCATTTTCAAGATTTTCTCAATCAATAACTTTTATTTTTGGATACCAAGTAATTTGGCATCATATCACGTCATATAACTGGAAATCTTTTTCCTCCATAATTTTATAATCTCAACTAGGAAATTACCTGTGCAGCAAACCCTAAGACTCCAATATAAATTAAGGGTTTCATTTGAAGCATTCTTCACTTCAAGCTCTTCAACCGTCGCCGTCTTTTGAGGTCTCAGCAGTACTCTTCTTTTTCTTCTCTCTCCTGTTTGTTTTTGTTTTGATCATCGGCTCGACTACTCAGGTTTGCAAAACCGCCTAGATCACTGATCCCCTCCTTATTTATTTTATTTGCATTGCAGGTTACAGAGAGCTTTGGGTTTGGCCACCCCATGGTTCCATCGACAGCAGAAGAAATCTTTCCTGATAAGGCACAATGCTATCTTTTTCTCTGATGAGTCTGTGAGTTCTCCTTTTTTTTGTGTGTGTGTGTGTGAAAGAAGTCAAGTTTGATAGGTACCAGCATCACGCACCATTGTTGCTTCATGTCAAGGAAGAAAATTTCGGTGATTACGGAAATTTCGACTCTCCAAAATATGGAAATTTCGACGGAAATTTCGGGGAAATATCGATTGTAGTAAAAAAAATGAGAAAATTGACGGAAATTTGAAGAAAAACAAGGAAATTTTAAACCAAACTTTAAGAGATGTTTGTTTTCTATATTATGTACTATATTTGAAATGAAAACCTTGAATAAACATTGATCTATAGGGAGTTGTAGTAAGTTAAAGTGAAAAGGTTAGTGCTGAACCGTTAATAATTCTTAAAAGTTTACTTTAAACATTTTTTTTCTTTTTTTTTGATGGTTGGAAACCCAAAAGGAGGCTAAGCTATCACGTCTTATATACATATAAGAAGTGTAGGTTAGGTAGTTATAAATGAATTAAGAAGTGTAGGTTAGGTAGTTATAAATGAATTTTTTTTGAAAGGTAGATATATTAAAAATGAATTAAGAAGTGTAGGTAAAAATGTTTTTTTTTATGGAAGTGTAGGTAAAAAAGCTAGTTGAACATTATACATTTACCTAATATTTTACTTTTACTTTTTAAATTCGGAAAAAAAACCAATATATATTATAAAAATAGTAAAATAAACAAGTTGGATGATTAGTAGGGTTGGTTAAGGTGTTAACCTTATACCAACCCAAGGTTCGAAACCCTTGGCTGCCAAAAATTATTTTGCTTGTGTAAAAGTGCAAACAAGTCAAACTACTGACTTTTCAAAGTCCAAATGTTCAGCGGAGGACCACACTGAGTCACTGACACACCACATGCATTCAAATATCCATTCAAACTTTCAAAATTCGGCGGCAAAATATTTAGGCGGGATAATTTTCTGGGAGATTTCGAAACTTTCGACGATATATCGATAATTTCGGGCCAAAAAATCTGAGGGGAGAAATTTGTTTCGCCGAGTGAAAAAAACGATATTTTCGGCGAACTATCTAGAATAAATGATTTAGGTGACAAAGAGGTTTCATCGCCTAAATGCTCATTTTTGTTGCTTAACAGTTGTCGTATCAGCATGAACTCGTAAGAAGGTGACGAATAAAAAAATAATGGTCCCCTAAGATTTAGGCGACTATTTATTCATCGTCGCATAAGTCTAAAATGAGGAAAATAGACACATTCATGCGTCGAAATTATTGTCGCCAATATTTGATGACAAATAAAAATTATGGTCGCCTTAGTTTCCTTTTCCGAATTTAATTTCCAATATTAAATTTGTGACGGAAAAAAGAAAAAAAATATATTTTTATTAAATTTGTGAATTTTCTGTTTTTGTTTTTGTTTTCTTTTAGGTTCTTTTCTTTTAGGTCCTTTCTTGTTTTAGGTTCGTTTTGGACGGTTACTGGGTTTCTAGTATTGTCACAACCACCACCGCCGCCGCCTCCCACAACACCTCCGACTCCAACTTCTTACAACCCAGATCCAATCAACCCCAAACAACCAAATATCTTACAACCGAGATCAAGCAACAGAGATCGCCTCTGTAGTCATCTGCAAAAATGCAAACTCAGTTCTCCGATCACAAATTAACCAAGGCCAAAATGGTATATTAATGGTAAGATTTACATACCTCGACGAAGGGAAGGTGAGCGGGCGGCGATCGCGGTCGGCGGCCATGACAATCGGAGCGGTTGAGATTTGATTCCACCGTTTGGCGGTTTTGATTTGCGTGCTCAGATCTGCATACTCTTTCGCCGGCGACCCAGCCCCTTCGCCAGTGACCCAAATTTGCATGCCCGACTCGCGTGCTCGTCATGGGACGAAGACCAGAGGGAGAGCTTGAGTCTAGGGGTCTCAGTCGGTGCGTGGAAATTGGGGGAGAAGAGAGGTGAGAGAGGAGAGGGAGAGAAGAGAGAAGAGAGAAGAGAGAAGAGAGAAGAGAGTTCAAAGAAAAAAAAAGGAAAAATTTAAGTTTACTCCCCTGAACTTTAAGTCTAAAATACAGTCCGATACCTCATCTTTTTTTTAATTC
>NC_020491.1:19744841-19746992 GCF_000184155.1 Fragaria vesca subsp. vesca
GTTCCAGGAGAGATTCACTTCCCTGAGCTACCATGTGTCATATCTGGTTCCTGATGAGAGGACCAGGATGGAGATGTTCATTGGGGCACTTGGTGGAGTGTTTGCAGATAAGATGACGGGTGTTTATTACCCGACTTTCTCTGACGCTGTTCATGCAGCCATGGCCATTGAGTCTATGGGGATTTATAGTGCTCGGCCACGAGATTTCGGTGGCCCCAGTCAGGGTCCATCCAAGAAAGCTGCTTCATCATCCGCTTCAGGTTCTTCAGCTGGTAGTGGCAGTAGTGGGGGATCAGGTTCTCATTCTCGGTTCAGGGTTAGAGGACGTCACAGGAGACCTGCTAGGAGTCAGTTGGGTAGGCAGCAGTCTGGGCAGTATGGTTCGGGTGGCAGTTTCCATGGTGGGTCATCTGGTAGTCAGACTTTTTCTTATGGGCAACAGCAGCAGTTTTCTGGGTGCTTTGAGTGTGGTGGTCATGACCACTTCAGGAGAGATTGCCCATTGTTGGCTCAGAGGACCACTCCCACCCCTACTCAGCCAATTGGTCAGTCTTCAGCTGGAGGCTCTAGTAGTGGTGCCCAGGGCAGTGCTTCGGTCAGAGGTGGCTCTCAGCGGGGAAGTGGTCAGCGTGGACGTCCCATGACTCGCGCTAGACTGCATGCTATGACCCAGCAGGAGGGTCGTACTTCTCCAGATGTCATCATTGGTACGTTATTAATTTTTGGTCAGCCTGCTTTTACTTTAATTGATCCCGGAGCCACGCATTCATTCATGTCTAGTCGATTCGCTCTCCATGCCAATGTGCCATCGTCGTCTCTTCTAGGCGAGTGGCATGTGTCTCTACCCTCCGGTGAGGTGATGAGAATAAATTGGGTATTTAGTGGCTGTGAAGTCTTAGTGGAAGGAGTTAATTTCGAGGCTGATTTAATTCCTTTAGATATAGTGGAGTTTGATGTGATCTTGGGAATGGACTTTTTGGAAGCATATAGAGCTATGGTAGATTGTTTTCAAAAAGTAGTGGTGCTTCGAAGTCCAGATGGTTTTGAAGTTGCTTTCCAAGGGGAAAGAGATGTTATTTTTAGTTGCATAATTTCCGCTGTTGCTGCAAGGAAATTGTTGAGTAAAGGCTGTCAGGCATTTTTAGCTCATGTGGTGGATACAAGTATGGGAGTTGTGAGATTAGAAGATATTCCTGTAGTAAGAGAGTTTCCGGATGTTTTTCCTGAGGAGTTGCCTGGTTTGCCTCCTGCAAGGGAGATAGACTTCTCTATAGAATTACTTCCCGGAACTATGCCGATCTCTCAGGCGCCTTTCAGAATGGCTCCAGCGGAATTGAAAGAGTTGAAGACTCAATTGCAGGAGTTGGTAGATAAGGGTTTTATTCGGCCTAGCATGTCTCCATGGGGTGCTCCAGTGTTGTTTGTTAAGAAGAAAGATGGCACCATGGAACCGGTTCAGAATCTCGACCGAAAGGAGCAGGTGCTTAGGAACAAGACAATCCCGCTTGTCAAGGTGCTGTGGAGAAGTCATCAAGTAGAAGAAGCTACTTGGGAATCAGAGGAGCAAATGATGCAGCAGTATCCGTATCTCTTCGGATGACATGTACGTTAATTTCGAGGACGAAATTTTTATAAGGAGGGGAGAATTGTCACATCCCGACCCTTATATTTTTACCTTATTTACTAGCGTGATTATAATAAGAATTTTACCGTCCCGATCTTTGAGTAAATAGTTTAATTGGTCCCTAGAGGGGTTTCGGGGACGATTATGTGCGGAGGATAATTCGTATGTGGAAAATACGACGACGGTAAAAATAGTAAATTTTAGCTAGTAAAAGGTAATTTTTATTCGGGTATTATTTTTCGGGGTGTTGAATTTTGGAATTTTGGGTTAAAAGGATTGTTGGGTCGGCTGGGCCGAGCCCAACCCATTTCTTCTTCCTTTCTCTCTCTCTCCCTCCCGTTTTCTCTCTTCCCACCCGCATTTCTTCTCCCTCCACCCGGGAAACTTCTCCACCGCCGTCCGCCGCCGTCTGGCCGCCCCAGACCGCCGCACCGGTTCCAATCGATCGACCTCCAACCCAGCAGCCTTCCTGGACCCGGTGAGAGGAGCCCCTAGCTCCGTCGTGAGGGAGCGGTGCCACCCGAAAG
>NC_020491.1:19750032-19751617 GCF_000184155.1 Fragaria vesca subsp. vesca
ATAGTATTGAATTAATTTAAGTAGTTAATCAGTTAATAATGATATTTTGTCATTAATTATATGCTAAATTGAAGTGATTATTATTCTTTGCCTAAGTAAGAAATTAATGATATTATAGAATTGTAGCTAATGTAAATAGGGTTGACCTCTTCTATCAGGGACCAAACGTTACCGAAAATATATGATTTTTCAACTATAGCCGTATTTCACCATACCGATCATATCTTATTTCACAAGATTTTTGAAAATATTGCTTCTTATATATAGTTGGTTCACAAAGATGTTTTTATTTATTTATTTATTTTTTAAAAAACCTTTTATTAATAACTCACATACCCTACATGTTCATAAAGACGTATACTTGCATCTAACCTATTAAACAAGTTATACCACATTAGTAGGCACGTTGTGATTCCGATGACCAAATTTCACAAAATGAAAATTCAACCGTATGATATAATCAATATACTTAAATACGGCTATGAAAAAAAATTCACCTGTTTTCGATAAGGTTTGGGTCTCGATCCACACGGTCAAACCTAAATCAACGCCACTTATTACACAAAAACATTCTTACATACCCCTATATGGCTTAGTTTGATTGATTCTTTCACACACAAAACTCTCACATTGATGAGATCTAACCACCTATGTAAAAATTTAGAGACGTTCACCTCCCGACGATAAGACTTCCTATAAGAAAACATAAGCTTAAATAGGGTTGACCGCTTCTATCGGGAACCAAACGTTACCGAAATATGTGATTTTTCAACCATAGCCGTATTTCATCATACCGATCACATCCTATTTCATAAGATTTTTGAAAATATTGCTTCCTACATATTTGGTTCATAAAGATGAGATTAAAAATGAGTTTCGTCGCCTAAATACCTAAGTAATTTTAGACGACGAATGAAATTTTTGACGCCTAACTACTTACCTAGGTTTTCGTCGCCGTGTTTTCGTCGCCTAAGTCTTTCATTCTAGTTGTGGCCATATCCACATGTTACTTGCAAAGAAATCATTTTATCAATGAATGATTGCCTTCACGTAGGGAGCAAGGTCACATCTCAATCAATCAATTCCTCTTTATTTTTTTATAACTGAACAAGCCCACATCTTGTTTCAGGTTTTTAATCTTTCAATATGTACAGAACACGGTAATGCATGTACACAGATATCTTCAATCAGTAATAATCAAAGATTGATCGCTAGACTCAGGGTTTTGTTTTTTGGAAAAATAATCTAAACAGTGTCCGATATTTTCAAGAAGTTAACTTTTTATATTTCACATTTAGAAAACTATAAAACTTTAAAACGATATCTTATGTTTTTATTTCGATTTAAAATTAGTACCTACAACCGTTACCCTTGTTAAAGAAACAAACACCTGAAGTGTACTTTCGTCTTTTGATATATTAACCTTTTTTTTCTAAAAATTCTTATTTACACGACGTGTATTTACACGACGCAATCTTAACTGTTCATAATAATTCATATGTTTGATCATCATGTTTCTATATTATTTCCTCTAATCATGACCATCCATATATATATGTGAAGATACACGTGTGTACTGAAGATG
>NC_020491.1:19752226-19764300 GCF_000184155.1 Fragaria vesca subsp. vesca
TCTCTCTCTCTCTCTCTCTCTCTCTCTCTCTCTCTCTCTCTCACCCGAGCTGATTCTGGAGTTAAGCAAGAACGGCAGGAACGCTATTAGTTTGATGATGTTGTCTCGTGATTCGGGTTATAAGGGGGTGAATTCGTGTGGTGAGTCTTCAAATAACAATTCTGTAATTTTGGAGGGCAAGTCATCTTCTAATGATATGAAAATTAGTACCAAGAGAGGTCTGAGTTATGCTGCTAAAGTGAGTGATGTTATGGAGTTGAAGAGAGCAAGAGAGAAAAAATTGATGTATGAAGAGGTTACTGTTTCTGACAATTCTGATTCTGGGTACTATATAGTATATACATGAACCCAAGAAGGTTGAATCAGTGTGAGGAATGGTGCGAAGTACAGAGCTGAATTCGGATCCGGGTTTCATTCTCATAGAGCTCTTGGGGGTCATAGAGCAAGTCATACAAAGAGTAATGGCTACTCTGAGTCTATGTATATGAGAGTGGAGAAAACGGCATAGACATGTACAGTGATGAGTCCCCTATTTCAACACCTCAGAGTAAACCTTGCTGAGATCTTCTTTCTCATTATTTACAGATAAGGTTTGCAGCAAATCTTGCTCTTCTTTCTAATTATTTATACGTTTTCTTTTACTTATCCTATGATATTTTCAGAACCCAGATTTCCAGTCCAGGGAAGAAGAAGACAATCCCCCGGCCCTGTCCCCAAATCTAAAGCCAACCAACTTACTTTGAATAAAAGTTGTACAGATAAATAGACCTTCACCGTCGACCTGGACTTCGTTACCGTCGTCAACCTCCGCCGAGATCGTGCAATTTGGCCTTGAAAGGCGAATTTGAGGTCGGGAGATCCGTTCAAATACAAATCCGAATCCCCCACCGGCGACCCAACCAAACCCGAATATAAATGTGACTCCAAACCCCCCACCGACAACCCCTTCACCTTCAGTCTCTCCTTCACCGTTCAATCTGGGTTTCAATTTACTGAGGAAACGTTACCCCTCTTCTTCTCTTGCTGTTTATAGAGAATTATTTTGGTTTTTTATTATATGAAAAAGAAATAACAAAAATAAAAAAAGTAAGGGTAAATTGGTTAATTTGTAATAGTAATATAAACGCCGTTATTATTTTTAACGGAGAAATCGGTTTTGGGTACCAATTTTAGGTCATGGTAATGATGTGAGATACCGTTTTGAAGTTTTTTAAACGTGAAATACCAAATGTTAACCTCTAAAAATGGTCGGATACTATTTGGATAATTTTCTCTTGTTTTTTGTTTTTTCGCAATTGCTCTTTCTGCCGCGCTACTAATCTTTTTTTTTCTTCAGGATTTTGGTCGCAATAAGAACGCGAACATCTAATCACTTGATTTCTTCCATGGCGTGGGATTAATCGCTCAAAGTGTTTAGGCTTTACATACCTTAACGGCAATTGAAGAGCACAAACACATAACCGCTTGGTTTCTTCATTCCGTCTCTGGAGCATGGGATTAATCGTTCAAAGTGTTTAGGCTTTGCGTACCTTGATGGCAATTGAAGAACGCAAACATCTAACCGCTTGGTTTTTCCACCAATTAGACGTGGGATAAATCACTCAAAGTGTTTAGGCTTTGCGTAAACGTTTACCACTCCACATGGCATTTTTCAAGAGTTTCAAGGACATAGATATCATCCTTGATCCTTGAAGATATCGAGCACATTGAAAGTGATGGCACAAACTCTCATCTAAGCTGGCTTGTCATGATTTTACCTGATATTGGAGCTTGCATCAATGAATCAAATGGAGATTCTCATCAGGGGGAGCATTCAAGATTATGCTACCTAGAACATATGCGCGTTGCACTGTTTTTCTCCTTCGACTAGGGTTGTTTTTTCCCTACAGGGTTTTTATTACATTGCAAGGTTTTTAACAAAACAACAACAAGTGCGTCTAACACCATTTCATTCATTAGTGGATATCCAAAGGAGAGTGTTGTAAATATTATATATTTGTGGTTGTCCACACAATTATTTATTAGTTATGTCATTATGATGTACTCATATATAAATAAGTGTAATGAGAATAAATGATATACTTTTTCCTCCTCCCACATTCTATCTCTCTCTATCATCTCTCTCATATTCTTAGTTTATAACATGAAGGGATTTGTTTAAGAATATTTCATTTTCGTTCAGCTGTTTACTTACCATTTAGAATCATAATTGGAATGGAACTAGTTATAATTTATGTTTTTTACTTACCATATAAAATTAGATAAAAAAATAGTTTGATTACTAAAATACACTAGTAAAAAAAGAAGACACACATTTCAACTTAACAATTGTTTTGTTCTATTTGATTAATATTGACAAGTTGTAAAAGAAAACTTTTTGTTTTTATTTTGTTTTTCAAGGAACATAAGTTGTTTTCATTTTTGTTGTGTTATTTTCTGATGTTTACAAGTATGTATTTCCCGGGTTGGATAATTTGGAGATATTAAAATAAAGAAATCGATATTTTCATCGTGTTCTACATTCATGTGTTATTAGTTTTTAGAATTTTTCAATAGTATGTATTTCCTGGGTAGGATAATTTAGAGATATTGAAATATAGAAATTGATCGTTTCATCGTGTTCTACATTCATGTGTCATTAGTTTTTAGAATTTTTAAATATTTTTCGTGTTCTTTGACACTGTTGACCTCGCTCTCGCTCCTGAGTTTTGTTTCGGTTACGATCGACTTCTCTTGTTTGATGTCTAGGAAACTTATTTGGAGTGGTATTTCATAATTTGTTAATTCGATGGGCATTGGGATTCTGTTTGTTCATTTTTCCAGTACATTGCTGGGTAGGTTTTTTGGGTTCTCCGTCCTATATGCTAGAGACGGCCGGTAATTATAAACTTCAATGGAGCTAGGGTTGAATTTTGATTTGACATCGGTTGCGATTCTGGGTTTGGTAAAAAGAGAGCAATCACTAAAGCATTCTTACTCACCAACCCAAGCGGTCCGTTAATCCAAAATGTGCGTTACTGTCACACTCACAATCTAACCCCAGTTGTCACACCCTTGAAATTGACAAGGGAAATCCACTAAGTGTTGGTTAGTCTTGCATCACACTTAGTCGGATGAATGGGCAGCAAAGGTTGCCAAGAAGCAAATGGAGGCGACAAGGGTTCGGAGGCAAGCACCAAGGGTCCCAGCAGGGTGCACGCCTACGGGTCTAGCAGGGTGCGTGGCAAATAGGCACCCCAGGGCTCGGCAGGGTGCACACCTAATGAGCACCTACGGGCTTAGCAGAGTGTGTGGCAGATTGGCACTCTAGGGCTCGGCAGGGTGCGCACCTCACCAGCACCTACGGGTCCAGCAAGGTGTGTGGCAGATAGGCACCCCAAGGCTCGGCATGATGTACAGCAGGGCTCAGCAGGATGCGCGTATTATGCATGCACCTCAGGGTTCAGCAGGGGCCGGCAGAGGGTTCAACAGAGGGTCCGGCAGGGTTAAGCACCTTCGTGCACCCAAGAGTCAAGCCTCGTATGCACCCAAGGGTTCAGTGGGTAGCAAGCTCGTCAAGGGCAGAATTGTGTGTATGCAAGTGCTCATGCGGGCGCGATGACAAGGCAGCCAAGTGTACAATGCAGGCGGTTATGCGGAAGTTACCAAGGCCTATCCAAAAGGTGGTTACCAAGTAGTGGGCAATGGCGGTTACTAAGTGTTGTAGCCATGATCTATTAGTGGGGATCATGGGAAGTTACCTTTGGATAAACAATGTAATGGGTAGTTACTTGCTTGTGGTGGGTAGTTATTTACTATTATCCTAAAGTCGGTTGGGGATGCCAACCGCAAGAGTATACTGCTCTATAAATAAGTAGTCAGGCAAGTAACGCTCGAACAAAGCTTCCAAGTTCAGAGTTTGTTGAGTTGCACTAGCCAAAGTCCTTTGTTAAGTGTGAGTTAATAAAGGTTGGGTTTTCCCGTACTTTGCGTGTGTTTGAAAGGCAAAAGAAAAGCTTGAGTTTCCACCAAAGTGAGAGAGGGATATACACTTTGAGTGTCGAAGCACCTTACTCTGAGGGTGTGTCGAGTTCGGCTGGTCTTGTTATTTGTCAGGGTAACAAGACGCCATCACGGTTCCTATCGAAAGAAAAGAGTGTCAAACAGAAAAAGAGAGAAAAATTCCGCTGCGTATTAAAGGGCCGTGACATCAGTCCATATAGAGCATGGACAAGACAAGATGATCTCAAATAAATTGACAAAAAGAGGAACTATGCATATTAAGGACTAGGATTGCACACTAGTGCTATAGGTAACAGCTTGCTCTGTCGATTCATTAAATTTTTCGCCTAACCAAACCGACTGACTTGGTAGGTATTTAAGAAACTACTACTTGATTTGACTAGCACCATCAACAAATTAAGCGATAGGAGCCAATCTGATAGAAACAAAATCAAACCAAGACTTGTCATTAAAAAAAAAAAAAAAATTAAAAAAATTAAAAACCAAGACTAACGAGGCTAGCTTGTATCTAGAGAAAATTATGATGCATGCATGTTACGTAACGAATATTCATAGTTGCATTGTTATTGTCGCAACGAATATTAGATTGAAAAGTACATGCTTGAATCTTCTTTGTTGCCAATGAGCGAACCTAGCTTCATTTTCACTTACGAAGTATATATGTTTTCCCTTGCTACGTATTTCTGTGGGTATACTACAACTTAATAGTCAGATCCACATTGTTTTTGACCAGTTGTTCAAAAGAAAGATCACAAACGCATGTACGCCACTCGTCCACGATTCTGAAGTAGGCCATCAAGGTCTCAGGGCTCCTTTTAGAGATGACGGGAGATTACAATGAGCTCAAAGTACCCCATCAATCAAAATGAGTTCTTCCTCTGCAACTAAGCATAAGAAGCTCCACATAGCTTTGTTCCCATGGCTTGCCTTCGGTCACATAATCCCATTTCTTGAGGTCGCCAAGCACATAGCTCGAAAAGGCCACAAGGTTTCCTTCATTTCCACACCTAGAAACATCCAACGGCTCTCCCCAAAATCCCAGAAACCCTAACCCCGTTGATCACTCTAGTCCAAATCCCACTCCCCCATGTCGAAAACCTTCCCGAAAACGCAGAGGCCACCATGGACGTCCATCACGACGTTATCCCATACCTCAAAATCGCTCATGAAGGACTCGAACAAGGTATTTCTGAATTCCTTCAAGCTCAATCTCCTGATTGGATCATTCACGACTTTGCCCCTCACTGGTTGCCTCCGATAGCAACTAAGCTCGGCATCTCAAATGCTCATTTCAGTATTTTCAACGCTTCCTCTATATGTTTCTTTGGATCAACATCACCAAATCGAATATCTAGATATGCTCCTAGAAAGAAGCTAGAACAATACACTTCCCCTCCCGAATGGATTCCCTTTCCGTCCAAAATATACCATAGGCCTTTCGAGGCCAAGAGACTGATGGACGGTACTTTGACACCAAATGCTTCTGGGGTGACTGATCGTTTTCGTCTGCAATCAACTATCCAAGGTTGTCAAGTCTACTTCATTCGAAGTTGTAGAGAGATCGAGGGTGAGTGGCTCGATTTGGTTGAAGACCTCCACGAAAAACCTGTAGTGCTTCCGACTGGCTTATTGCCATCATCTCTACCAAGAAGTAATGAAGACGGCAGAAAGGATAGTAATTGGTCCAAAATTGCAGTGTGGTTAGACAAACAAGAGAAAGGGAAAGTAGTTTATGTTGCATTTGGGAGTGAGCTTAATTTAAGCCAAGATGAGTTGGCTCTTGGACTGGAGCTATCCGGATTGCCTTTCTTTTGGGTGTTAAGGAAACCGAGTCATGGGTCTGGCGATGGTGACTCGGTTAAGCTACCAGATGGGTTTCAGGACCGAACCAAAGGTCGTGGACTTGTTTGGACTACGTGGGTTCCCCAGCTCAAAATTTTGTCCCACGAGTCGGTCGGGGGTTTCTTGACTCATTGCGGTTGGAGTTCCATCATTGAGTCACTCCAGTACGGGCGTCCTCTAATCATGCTGCCATTTATGTACGATCAAGGGCTGATTGCTAGGTTTTGGGACAACAAGATCGGAGCTGAGGTACCGAGAGACGAAGAGACTGGATGGTTTACAAGGAACGAGTTGGCGAATTCATTGAAGTTGATTGTGGTAGATGAGGAGGGGAAGCAGTACACAGATGGAGCTAATGAGTATAGTAAGTTGTTTAGGGACAAGGAACTCCATGATAGGTACATGGACGAATGCGTGGCGTATTTGGAAACGCATGCGCATCATGAGGTTTGAATGCTACCGGTTTGAGTGAATAAAGAGAAGGCTCAATTTCACCGGCTGTTTCCACAGAGCAGGCTGAATTGGTTGCCCCGCGCCTTCAGAAGTTCACGTACAATAAATTTAAGGGCAGCATTATATAGGTAGTATTGATTATGAATCTTATGCGAAATAATGAATTAGTTTCATGTTGTTTAACGTACCTCGTGCATGCAAGGCTATATATCGATTAAGGAAAAATTTTAAGAATAATACATGAAATATCGCTCACTGAGAATTTAGGTTAATATCCTTTATAAAACATCACAATGGTACCCGAAGTTGGAAACTCAACACAGTTTTGATGCATTCTGTGATTAACACCGTCAAACTTGTGTTATATATTACTGATTTTTCAAAGGGTAATTTAGTATATTTGCAGTTTCCCCTCTCTCTCAGCTTGGTCTTCTCGATTCAAACCATAAGCCCTTAGCAATTTAGTTCATCACCATCACCGGTACCGCCGCCGACCACATCCCTCCGTCAACCGAGATTCATGCCGCCGACACTTCCTTTATTGCCTCCAACACCGTCGAGGGCTTGTTTTTGGGACATTGGGTTGTTGGGATTCTTAAGTATGAAAACACTGGTTTCAATTTCTGTAGGGGTCGTATGTAGTTTACTTCTTGGATATGTTTTGTTTCTGGATATATCTTACTTCTGGTTTGCTTGGAATGTTGGTCATCTGGTTGAAGTTCTTCAATTTGATAGTTTAGTACCATTTGTGGCTCAACTTGACTTTGATCGTAGTTCATCATTGATTTCAGTTCTGGGCTTGAGTCTCTCATCAATGTTTAGTTGGTTGCATTGTTCTTGGTTTACAGAAAATGTGGAAATAGAAAAATTTCTTGATTAGAATTGACAATAGCGATCCTTTTTGTTTACTGATTAGTATAGAAAGAAATTGAAGCTCCGGGTGGATCTCACACTAGTGGCTCTTTTATTTTATATTTTTGAGAAGACACACTAGTGACTCTTTCGAAATTACAGGCATTTTGGGAAATATGAAGATGAATTTGTATTTCTGGAACACTTTGTCCTTTTTACTTTTGACTTGATCGATGCATTTGGTGTTGAGCTATCTTTTTCATGGTTTTTGTTGGGTATGGTTTCCGTGTGCATCTTCAAACCATGAACATGCAAAAACAACAAAGGCTCTGGTTGTTGGAAAACATAAGAGAGAAAGAACTGATCGGGTCGTGGCATTCTGGTTTTGTGCTCATTTTTTTGTTCTTTTGATTCTGTTTTTCATAATCCATTAAGAGACAAGTTTATCCTTAAAAATATGATGGTAACAGTCAAACTAATGGAGTAGTTGACAGAATGTATCTATATTGGGTCGGGTTTTCAACTTCAGATACTAATGTGATATTTTATGAAGTATGTTAACCTTAATTATCAGTGGGCAATACTTCGTGTATAATTCTTAAAATTTTCCCATTGATTGAGTAACCTTATGGTCTTTTAACAATTCTCATACATAATGCAACAAATATTGTAACGGTTTTTGAAGACTCATTTTATCTTTCATTTTACCACTTGAGGACTGATCATGTTGTAACTAAGAAAATATTATTTAAGAGCTTATATTACCATTTTGAATTAAGGGATAATATTATTACTTAACTCATTTTACATATTTTAGGTGATGGGTATGCATGTCATACATTAACGCACGGTAAAAATTTCTATATATATATATATATATATTTTTTTTTTTTTGAATACCATATGCGCGCAATAGATCGTACTCACTCGATAAATGTATTCTCAAGCAATATATTCAGATAATTTTGCTACAAATTGTTAGTTAGTCTCTTGTGTACAATTTTGTGTGATTTTTGAGTTCTTAAGAAGTTATTTAATTTTCATCTTATTTACAGTTTGATGAAAAATAACAGAAAGGAATATTCACTGTCACCAACCATTCCTTCGCATTTATTCATCTTATTGTTTTTGACCAGCAGCTTCTGCTATCAATCGATAATGGCCATACATACGTATTGGTCAGCCTGATCAAGCTAGGCAGCATTAATATGGCCATATGCATGAGCTCAGCATTATAACATGCACGTTCACATACACATCGATCCCATCTGTTCCTTTAAATAGTGCTAAAAATCAAAGTCTGATAATGAGAAATTGAAATCATAACTAAACTAAAGAGAAAAGAGAGAACCAAAATTTGTATTGGAATGGTTTCGATATCATAGGAAAATACAGAGAAGAAGTCCTAGTTATGCTAGTCAGAAAAGCAAATGCACATGAACTGGGCCTGGGCCTGCTGATGAACTGGCCCGGCTGGCAACTATACTCTTAACAAATAGTAGTACATATGTAACGGCCTTTACTAACTATGATCGATCTTTGGATGATGTGAAGGTTGTAAGGATGCATGGTTGAGATGAAGCTGATGATGTATATATGTATAGTTGTCAATCTGAGGGCAAATAGCTTGGTAAATTTAGAAATACTGTCTTTAATCCGATTCTCAAAAAGTTAACAGAAAATACCAAATTATTAAAAGAAACATAACTTGAGGTATCAAAAAAAGGATAAAACTCGTGTTACCAAACTGTCATACCTCATGCCTGTATCATACATATGTGGAATTTACCCTTACTTTATTTTTACCGAAATTTACCCTTATTTGCTTGATAAACACTGATAAGTGATAACTTGTGGGCAATGCGTGTGCATGAGACCTGATTATTATTTATGATAAACCTTTTAATTACTTAATTAGTCATTGTCACTTTCTCAAGACAAATACACCGACATATACACCTTCATAGCTAGGGATTAGGCCTGAGTGCCTGACCAAGCTCGACATTTAATTTTTAATGTTTTGAACTTTTGATTCACTTCAATCCAATCCAAGTCCATGAATTGTAGCTCGACACGATCGCAACATGAACCAGAAAATGTCATACTCGCTTCGACACGATCACAAATGTGCTCAAAGTAATCAATTCCCCACACGTCTCGACGAAGCACTAGACTACTAAGTTGACAGCACGGCCTCAAATGCGGCTGGAAATACTAACAGAGGCAAAATCAAACAAACACCACCGAGGCAGACATTTACCTTCTGGAAAATTTTGATGCCGTACTTAACAAGTAAAACTGCCTAGCTTGGTTGGTCCAATGAACGAACCTTGATTCTCATACTATCCAGAAAGTATACATGTTTTCTACAAAGAAATTGAGTACTGGAATAAACCAAGCCCTAAATCGGATTCCTTACGAGTTACGATTCTCTTTCTCTGGAACATCCGAACATACTATGTCATGCATCAGCTATAAAAGGCAACGATAGAGAGACTACAATGAGCTCAAACCACACCGACTAATCAAAATGAACTCGACCTCTGCAACTAAGCCTCAAAAACTCCATATAGGTTTGTTCCCATGGCTTGCCTTCGGTCACATGATCCCATTTCTTGAGGTGGCCAAGCACATAGCTCGCAGAGGCCACAAGGTTTCTTTCATTTCCACACCTAGAAACATCCAGCGCCTCTCGAAAATCCCACAAAACCTAACCCCTCTCATCACTCTCGTCCAAATCCCTCTCCCTCGCGTCGAAAACCTCCCCGAATATGCAGAGGCCACCATGGACGTCCCCATCGACGTTATCCCATACCTCAAAATAGCTCATGATGGACTCGAAAATGGTATCTCTGAATTTCTTCAAACACACGCTCCCGATTGGATCATTTATGACTTTGCACCATACTGGTTACCTCCAATAGCTATCAAACTCGGCATCAAACGAGCCATTTTCTGTACCTTCAATGCGTCCACCATGTGTTTCTTAGGATCAACAGCACCGGAGGTAACGTCCCGCTATGCTCCTAGAACAAAGCCAGAACAATACACTGTCCCTCCCGAATGGTTTCCTTTTCCATCCAAACTATGTTTTAAGCCTTTCGAGGCCAAGAGAGTGGTGGATGGTCTTATGACACCAAATGCTTCTGGCATGACTGATTGGTTTCGCGTGGAATCAACTTACCAAGGTTGTCAGGTCTACTTCATTCGGAGTTGTAGAGAGATCGAAGGAGAGTGGCTCGATTTACTTCAAGACCTTAACCAGAAACCTGTAGTTCCCACGGGTTTATTACCACCACCGGTGCAAACGAGTGATGAAGACCAACATGACAACAGCTGGTCTAGAATTGCCGAGTGGTTGGACAAACAAAAGAAAGGGGAAGTAGTTTATGTTGCATTTGGGAGTGAGATTAATTTAAGCCAAGAAGAGTTCAATGAGCTAGCTCTTGGATTAGAGCTATGTGGGTTGCCCTTCTTTTGGGTGCTAAGGAAACCGAGTCATAGGTCCGGAGATGGTGACACAGTTAAGTTACCAGATGGGTTCGAGGACCGAACCAATGGTCGTGGGCTTGTTTGGACCACTTGGGCTCCTCAGCAGAAAATTTTAGCCCACGAGTCGGTCGGAGGTTTCTTGAGTCATTGCGGTTGGAGTTCTCTGATTGAAGCACTCCAATATGGGCGTCCTCTGATCATGCTGCCGTTTATGTATGATCAAGGACTAATTGCTAGGTTATGGAACAAGAAGACTGGGATCGAGGTCTCCAGAGACGAAGAGAGTGGATGGTTTACAAGGGACGAGTTGGCGAGGTCTGTGAATTTGGTTGTGGTGCATGAGGAGGGGAAGCCATACAGGGATGGAGCTAAAGAATATAGAGAGTTATTTAGAGACAAGGAACTCCATGATAGATACATGGACGAATGTGTCGAGTACTTGGAAAGGTATGGCTAGGAAGTTATATGGTATCGGTCTTGGCGTTGAAACTTTGGAAGAGCCTCTACTTTGTTAGTTAGTTAGTTTGTTTTTAGAATCTTAGTGTACACTATATCGATCATGCCGCTATATTGTTAGATATGTACAGATATAACACATATATATGTAGCTTTCAATCCTCAAGAAGTTTGTGTATGTTTTAGCATTTCAATCACCCACAGATCTTCGGCGTAGTGTTTTCCACGTATAACTCTCTATCTTCTTAATTTCCTTGATCTTAAGTTGTTCTACATATGAAAGCTCAAAACTTATCATTACGCAGGGCTTCTACATACATATGTGTAATCTAATCATCGGATCTGGTTCAAGGGACGTTTTTTTTCACACAAGATTTTACACACATTTTTAACCATTAGATTATAAAGCGTTTAACGGTCTAGATTAATTGTAAATATAATGTCAATACACAACAAGCTGATGTGGTAGATGACATGACTGTACATATTTTTATTAAAAATTAGTATAAACTCTTATTCATTAAGAAAAGAAAAATAAGAAACAAAAACAAAATTCGATAAATTACTGGACAGGGAACCTGATATCAAGAAGAAAGAAGAATGAGCAGAAAAACTAGGTTTAAGGGGTTAGATTTGAAAATTTTCCAGTTCGCATGACAAGTTACTAACTAATTAAATCAAAATACAATGATGTTACTACCAAATCTGAATCGTAGAAAATAATTCCTTAGAGTAACTTTAGCAGACTCTCTATTTTAGCTTTTAGCTATTTTAAAGAGTGTGTTTAACTTTTTTGGATGTTTTAGGAGCTCCAGCAGACTAGCCAAACTTGAGTTATTATGACTTTTAGCTATCTCGCTAGCTATATTTAGCTAGCGAGATGACTCAGATGAGGCTAGCTATAATTTAATACATTCTTTGTAAGATATTTTATGTGATATATAAATATATTTAAATTATTTAATTTCTATTTGAAG
>NC_020491.1:19764687-19765781 GCF_000184155.1 Fragaria vesca subsp. vesca
ATCAATTAAACTAAATTCCTTCTTCCATCAATATTTTGTTTAGTCAATCAATGAGAGTTTAATTGGTTATAGATCTGTCAAGCTATGCATAAGATTCATTCTTTTGTTTGTCTGGTCACTCTGGTGATAGAGTATACAACAAATCTATAATTATTCTTCACCGATTTAGAGAAAGAAACAAAATCACGTGTATTTTTTTGTGAGATCTAATTGGAATTACATAGATGGAGAGATCAGAGAAAGATAAGGAATTCATCTTTTATGAAAGCGACAAGCATTATGTTCTTGTTCTTCTTGTTTTTGTTTAATAGTGTTCTACTTTTTTGGTTTTTGTTAATGACATTTTTAGTTTGGGTTTGATTTTTAATTTTGAATAAATAAAGTCAATAAATAAGAGAAGTCTAATTCCATGTCATTTGCCACATCATCTTGTATTATGTTGATGTCATACTTATAATAAATCTAGACTATTAGATGTTTTATAATTTAATGGCTAAAAATATGTGTAAAATCTTGTGTAAAAAAAAACGTCCCTTGAACCGGACCCCTAATCATCAGGCAGTAGTGGACTAAAAACAAAAACCAAAGAACAAAAATGATGTGTCTGATGCTTATTTATCAAGGATTAATTACATATATGTATGTACGGAGGTATATTTATATAAGACGCTCCGAACTATACAAGGACAGAGGTATCTCACCGTTACATGTGCAACTTCAATTATCTGCTAAGGTGGCATGTAAGGCTGGGGGTAACTTTGCCATTTCAGGCTTTCAGCATGTACATGAAAGGAAAATTTGCTCTTTGCATTAACGCTGCGTGTTTCGAACACGCAAACTTGCACATTAGTACCTAGTTAGTAGGCCTGGCAATGGGTCGGGTTTGTGCGGGTCACGGGCGTGTTTTTAACGTGTCGGGTCCTTAACGGTTAACGAGCCAACACGTTAAAAACTCGTTAAGTTAACATGTTTTTGCTCATTCCATTAGAACCCATTAAAACCCGTGAATGAAACCTTTTCCCATAACCCGTTAAAAATTTCCTCCAGACCCCGATCCATTTGATTCATGTTCAAATAAACTCTCTCTCTCTCTC
>NC_020491.1:19765830-19778165 GCF_000184155.1 Fragaria vesca subsp. vesca
CTCTCTCTCTCTCTCTCTCTCTCTCTCTCTCTCTCTCTCTCTCTCTCTCTCTCTCTCTCTCTCTCTCTCTCTCTCTCTCTCTCTCTCCCCACCGCTTTAGCTTTCAAATATATCTATCCTCATGTTCATCCAATCCCATTTTGATTCGTTTCATCAAACCCTTGATTGGAAATTTGAAATCATAGCAGCTAAGCAGCTCATCAATCTTGCTATGTTTTCTGGGGAAGCACAACTACGGTTTTGCTTTGAGTTGCTCCTATACCAGACCGATTCACTCCTATTTCTCAAAGGGGTTTATCTTTTTGAAAGGAAGGGGTTGGTCTTAGATCATCGAAACAGATACGCAAAATCAGCGATAAGCTTAGTTTTCATGTACATAGCTCTCCTGGAATCTGGGTATCGAATGTTTACAAAAGAGAGAATCGAATGTTTACAAAAGAGAGATACTGATGGAGGTTAAATCGAGTAGATTTAACGGTAACGGGTCCTGACGGGTTCCAATGGGAAAGCATGGCATGACCCGTTAATTCACAGGTTTTAGGCGTGCTTGTTTCCCAACACGGAACAGTAAATGAACGGGTTCGTGCGTGTTCACAGCATGCGGGTATCATGCGGGTTGACGGGTTATGAGTAAGACTGCCAGGCCTAATCAGTACCTAGGGTCCCAACCACTGGGCCAAACATAAAGATACTATCATTTGGTGAACAAAGAACATATATATAATAGCAAACTACATATTAGTTATTAACCAAATTTCAGTTTACAAAAACATCATTTACACATTATTTTACACATTTAAGGACAAAAAGTTACAAATAAGGACAATTTAATGTCCATATGTCATCTGTCATTACATATTTTATCAAACTACCCTTCTCTAAATTCTGCTGCTATTGTCAATGAGAAATGTGCTACTATCTCGTAGGAATGTGCTACAACCAATAAAAAAATGCTTAACTTAAAGACCACTGCTAATTAAGTTCATGGAACATTTACTATTTGAAATCTCCATGTACTAGACCAATCAAAACAACTATTTAACATGTGGTAGCTCTAGCAGATCTAGCTATCTCTGAAACATTAAATTAGAATCTCTTATACAAAAGAAAAACATTTACTATCAAGATAGCACCCATAGTACTAACCTGGACTTCGTATTCGCTCTCCAATCCCCAATTTTTTTTTTCCAAATTCAGACTTCCTCTTCTTCCTCCATACAGAACAATGCTCGCCCGAGTATGCTACGCACAACCTGCAACAACAATATAAACTACATCAAATTCACATATTATCACAAACCCTAAACCATATCAATTTGTTGATGTAAAACTAAAACTACGAAGAAAGACTATGGCCCAGTTTGGTAGGGATTTTGGACTTGCTTTTGGGGTCAAAAGTGATTCTGGGCCTAATCTAAGTGTTTGGTAACAACACATAAAACTGTGTTTAGAAGAATTGATTCTCTTAAAAATGGATTTTGGAGAAGCAGGGTAAAGGATGCTTTTGCGGGAATCAGTTGAAAACACGGAGCTAGCCTCTTTAATGAATTTTTCGTTAATCCTATTCTACCCTCCTCATTTGTTCTGAATCCACACAAATAAACCTATCTCTTTCTTCCCGATCTCTTTCTTCTCTGTTTCTCATCGCCTCACTCCTTCTCTGTTACTCCACCAGTCCACCCGATCTCTTTCTTCTCTGTTTCTCATCGCCTCACTCCACCCGATCTCTTTCTTCACTGCCTCACTCCAGTCCAGAACCCGATCGCTTTCTTCACAGACCACCGACGTCATTCTCCAAGACTTCCCTCAAGAGTCAAGGAACCTTATTGAGATCTTAGGAGAGCGATTTTGTCATCGCCTCACTCCAGTTCTAGACCAGCGATTTCGTCCCCAACCCAAAAGGTAAAACATCTTTTCCATAACTATTTGGTATGATTTTAGGTTTGATTATCATAATTTTAGGTTGTTGGGTTTGCTAGATTTTGGAAGTTGTTAATAGCCCTTGATTATTATAAAATTGTAATCGGGTTCCCATATGGTGATTCGTGGGTTGTGTATGAACCCTAAGTAGGGAGTAGTAAACCTCAGAATATCCTAGGAAAAGTTTTAAGGTTTTAGAAGAAGCAAATTGGGAAGACAGAGAGAGAGAGGGATCAGTAGGAGTGGAGTTACGTGGGTAGAGAGATTTGGGGGTTAAACCATGATTTGAGGGATCAAAGGTGTAATTGATCTCCAAGTAGCATGTGTTGTCATCATCAAGAAACTGGAACACAGAAAAAGAAAAGAGCAAAGTAAATCAGTAAGAGTAAAAAGTAAACCAAAAGCATGAAGCAATTATAGTATAAAGATCATGTCACAATCTTCATTAAATTTTCAGCTGGGAATTGACTTAGTTAAACAATGATGAGAGAATGATACGTAGCAGAAAGAGGGAGAGGGACAAGTTGAAAAGAAAAGGCTATTGTTTTGCTAGCTAGTTGTTTAATTGGTGAATAAAATTGAGCTCTGTGGAAGACTTCTGTATTTTGTTTGGTTATGTTTTTGGTACATGAATTTATTTCGCTGTAATTGATATAATATTCATCAATGCTCTATGAGCTAGTAGTTGTGGTTCTTAATAACAAAATCGTAAGCTTTCTAAGGAGGACATGGCTAATAGAAGATGGCTCATTTGCCTTTATGTGTTTTTGATAATTTGCTCCTACTTTGTTTCAGTTGGCGTTTTTGATAAGTCTGTGATATGCATTCAAAGTGAATTTAATATGTTTGAGTAATTGGTGGATCGGTTATCTTATCTATTCATTCTTTTAATTTTCTTTCCTGTCAGATGGGAAAGAAGAAAGCTAGTGGTGAAACTGAGGGAACTGGGAAAACAAAGGCCACATGACCTGATGATATAGTAGCTATATTTTGTGATATAGCTCGTAAGGAAGTTGCAAAGGGAAACAGGCCAGGTACTCATTTTGATAAAAAGGGGTGGGAAAATGTTGTTAAAGCCTTTAATGACTCAACTGGAAGAGATTATACTAAATGCCAGTTGAAAAACAAATTGGATTCACTTAAAAATGACTGGAAATTGTGGAGTTCTCTATTGCATCAGGAAACTGGTATTGGATGGGATCCTGTTAAGAAAACTGTCGATGCATCTGTTGAATGGTGGAAAAGTAAAATTAAGGTGTGCTCTCAATTAATTTGCTGTTTTGATGTTCTCTTACAATTTAAGCATGAATTATGAATTAAATTCTTCTTCTTTTGCAGTCCAATCCAGAGTATTGCAAATTTCGTGATGTGGGAATCAATCCTGAGATGATGGATATTTATGATCAGATGTTCTAAGGTAGCGTAGCTCTAGGACAATCTGTCATGATTCCCTCAGCTAGTATAGTTGGTGAAGAGGTATTGGAGGATTTTGAGCATGATGAGGATGAGGTTCCTGATCCCGTGGAAGATATTCAAGGTAGGGGGAAAAAGAGAACAACCGTGGAAAGGTAAACAGAAGGTACTAAAGACAAAGGTCTTGGAAAAGGGGCAAATGGGAAGAAAGGAAGAGTGGGAGGTGCGGCAAAATTGTCTAAACAAATTGATCGTCTTGTCGAAGTAGTTGAGAGTAGGAGTACAGCTACATCAATTCCCACAAGTGCAGCAGCAACTAGTATTCAAGAGGTCATGCAAGTTGTTGTAACTTTACCAGGAGCTGAAACTGGAGCCAAGCTGTGGTGGTTTGCAACAGAGCTGTTTTGCTCTCAAGAAAAGCGAGAGATGTTCTCTATCATGACAGATGCTGATCTGAAGCTCCAGTTTTTTTATTCTTAATCAAAAAAAGGTTGATCCTTCTTTTGTAATGTGAAGTTTGTTGCTTTTCGTTAGTTGAATACTGAGAGTGGGCCAATAAGGTCTTCTTAAATAAGGTTAATGGTACTCTGTTGAAGAGTATGTTTAGAGATGTTTTTGATCTTCTTTCTAATAAGGCTGATGTGTGCCTATCTTTTTTATTAAGGATGCTATTTTGTTTTAATGATATTTTGTTGTTCATCGTTTATAGTGTTGCTCTTTACTTGATGTTCATATTATCATTGCCTTGTTTTAATGTTTGCTTATATATGTTTTTATGAACTTGGTTACTGGTAATATTTGTTAATGTTGTTGCAGCCTTTAATTAGTTATTGTTTGTTTTTGTTAATGCTATTGCAGGTTTGTTTTGTAAAGTATGGACAATTCTGGAGATGAAGAGGAGTTGAATCAAATTATATGTGTAGCCGGTCGTCTTATTCAAGTGTATCTTGAAAAGTACATTATGAAAACTCTATGCTACACAAACTCTCAAATATGATACATTTGGCTGATGGGTGTGTTAAGAGGTAATGACACTAGATGTTATAATGCATTTAGGATGGAAAAGAATTGTTTATATGCTATTGAAAGATATTGAAAAGGTGTTGGGGGGTTCTAAAAACATATGCACTGCTAAAGTTTTGGCTATGTTTCTATATATTTTGGGAGGGGGTGAGACCAATAGGAATACACAAGAACGTTTTCAACGTTCAGGTGAGACGGTGAGCAGGTATTTCTCCCAAATGCTAGACATTCTTTATAATATGGCTAGAGCGCTAATAAAGCCATTGGATCCCGAATTCAGAAACACCCCAAAAGAAATTGAAAGGGACACAAGATACATGTCTCATTTTAAGGTATGTTCAATGTTACATTCAACATAATTACTGTTTTTTTTATCCAACATAATTACTGCTTATATATTAAAGAATAATAAATTTGTAGGATTGTGTTGACGCAATTGATGGTGTTCATGTTCAAGCTATTATTTCTCCATATGATCAAGTGCCGTATATCGGTAGAAAAGGGATACCCACCCAAAATGTGATGGCCGTATGCGACTTCGACATGCAATTCACATTTGTTTCTACTGGGTGGGAAGGTACTGCCCATGATAGTAGAGTATTCTTATCGGCCATGCGCAACCCTTTGGCAAATTTGCCCAAACCCCCAAATGGTAATATTTGTTTTTTCTTAGATTGTGATATACTAATCTAATTAAATTATAATCAATCATTTATTATATTTACTTTTTTCAGGAAAGTACTATGTGGTAGATGCCGGATATCCACAAATGAGAGGTTATTTAGGACCGTATAAAGGTGAGAGGTATCACCTTCCACATTTTCGTAGAGGTGATGAACCGACGGGTCATAAAGAAATATTTAATCATGCACATTCTTCACTTAGGGGTATTATTGAGCGCACTTTTGGGGTATGGAAAAAAAAGTGGAGTGTTTTACGTGATATGCCAAGCTTTCCTTATGAAAAACAAGTGAAGATAGTTGTTGCTACAATGGCTCTTCATAACTACATAAGAAAGTATGCTCACCAAGATCATGATTTTGATGAAAGTGATGATTTCCAAAGTGAAGAGATTAGTGAAGATATGGAGGACAATGAACATGAAGAAGATGGGATGGGAAGACAAGAAATGGAGGTGTTAAGAAACACCATTGCACAAAGTTTAATGAATGCATCTATTTAGCATTTAGTTCCAATTTGAAATGGCTTCACTATATTTTTTGTAATGCAATGGCCTTTTGTATATTATTTAAGAACTTTGAAATGGCTTTTGAAATGGCCTCAATTTGAAATGTATCTTTTGTATGTTCCAATTTGTATCTTTTGAAATGGCTTCACTAGTCTTTTGTATATTATTTAAGAACTTCATTTAACTATGGTGTTAAGAAATCTTATGTAATATCGTGGATTAACTTTATAATTAAGTTACATACAAAACAACAACTATTTATTTTAACATTAATTTATAACAATGCCCATTTTTGTCATTATACCCATCCAAAGCAGTTTTTACTTACAACTTACCAAACACATGAAATTGCTTTTTGGTTCTCACAGCACTTTTAAAAACAGTTTACCAAACACCTCAGCTGATTCTACTCACAGCAACATCAGAAGTGATTCTTCTTATAACAACTTCAGAAGCAATTCTTCTCACAGCACAGTAGTCCCAAACTGGCCCTATATCGAAGGAGAGAGAGAGAGGGGAGGTCTGTGTGATGAAACAAAAGTGACTATTTACAACTGTATGCAAGTAGATGACTATATTCAATTGTCGTCCCAACTCACATACAACACACAATAAATTAATATAAGAAGAAGAAAAAAAAGATAAATAATGAAGATGAACATCAACTGAACATAGAAGCTTACACAAAAGACAAGTATTTTGACGCATCAATGGAAAGGCCAATATCATCAAGCAAAGCTTGGAAGTTCCATGTTTTAGACCATCACCCACCATAGGCTAAATTAGGCTAAAAAGCCAAATTTAGCCTATAGTTACTCCCACCATAAGCCAAATTACAATTCTTAAGGCAAAAAATTTAACTTGAGCTATTTTGTAAGCCAAATTTGGCTTATGGGGTTGGTAGGCTAAAACTAAGTATTATTTTATTCAACTTTAAATATTGTTCTTCCAATTTACACTAGCATCTAAATTAAAAATTCGTTACTAACAAAATTTTATACCATCGCGATGATCTCGACGAGATCTTTTATATGAGCCACATATCGAATATATTTATATAAATTCTTTTTCATGGTTAATTATTGAATTAAACAAATATATAACAAAAGAAAATAAAATGGCTTTACCTTAGAATTTGGCTTACGGTGAGAGTGCTTCGTAAACCAAAATACTCTTAATTTGGCTAAAGATTTAGCTTATGGTGAGAGAATTTGGTAGGCTAAAAAAGATTCTATAAAATATTCTTATTTTGTAAGCTAAATTTGTCTCAAGAGTCACTCGGCGGTTTCTTGACTCACTGTGGTTGGAGTTCAGTCATAGAAGGTATATATTATGGACGTCCTCTTATCATGTTTCCAGTCTTGTATGATCAAGGGCTAAATGCCAGGTTTTGGGACAAGAAGGTTGGGATTGAGCTACAAAGAGATGAAGAGACTGGATCGTTTACGAGGGTCACCATGGCTGAGGCATTGAGTTTGGTCGTCACGGATGAAGAGGGGAAGGCATACATAGATGGTGCCAAGGAGTACAGTAAGTTATTTAGAGACAGAAACCTCCATGACAGATACATGGACAAATGTATTTCGAAATTCATCAACTGAAAAATGGCCATTGTTAATTAGGTCATTAATCTGTATCAAACCTGTGCTGCAGGGATTTTAGTTATATGAGTATGTACGTTTACGGGTTAAAAGCTTACGTAAAACGTAATCAGGAAGTGTTTAGAGGCCTTGCCGTTCCCTGTGCAGTGTGCTTTGCCCACGCGCCACCCATGCAGCTAGGCAAAACCTAATCAGATCCGATCAGTACACTACCAGAAGAAAGGCTTTAGCCGACGAAAATAAAAAAACTAGGGCAATGAATTTTTTTTTTCGTCGGCTAAAGTCCACATTAGCCGAAGAAATTTTCCTTCGTCAGCTAATTTAAATTTTCGTCGGCTATGGTCAACTGTAGCCGACGAAAAAAAAATTTCGTCAGCTAAAGAAATTTTTTCGTCGGCTATACTATACTTTAGCCGACGAAAAGTTTTTACTCGTCGGTTAAAGTATTTTAGTAGACGAAAAAAAATCTCGTCGGCTATTATCCCTCGGCTAAAAGAAAAACAATAAAATGTTGTATAACTTGCTTAGTAGGTTTTAAACAAATACACAACTTTGTGAACCAACTCTACATAGAAGCAAAATTAACAAAAATCTCGTGAAATAAAATATGTTCAGAATGGTGAAATACGGCTATGGTTTAAAAATCATGTAAATCGGATAACGTCTCTGATGTAGAACAGTCAAAACCCAGTATGCTGCAGATTTGGCGTTCGGTGTCCGATTGACTATTGTGATACCTTTCCGGAAGTGTAACAGCCTTACGAGTCAAACTCATCGCTATGCCATGACATATGGGCCCTTTTGGCCATCCGAGTCCGTTTAGGGCTTCAAAATGCAGTTTTCTTATTTCCGATAAGAGTTGACCGTTTCGATCGAGCCCTTAACGTTGTCGAATCCAGTTGAATTTTTTACCATAGACATCTTTCGTCATAATGATCATATCTGACGGTGGAATTTTGGTTTGTGAATTTTAGTCATCGGAATCACGTGTCTACTAATGTTATATAACTTCTTTGTGAACCAACTCTACATAGGAAGCAAATTTATCAAAAATATTGTGAAATAAGATGTGTTTAGAATGGTGAAATATGGCTATGGTTCAAAAATCACGTAAACCAGGTAACATCTCGGTGCCAATAGTAGCGGTCAACCCTATTTACAGTTATTATTCCCTATGGGGAGCCCTATCGTTGGAAGGTAAATGTTTCAAAATTTTTATATGGGCAGTTGCGTGTCATCTACGTGAGAGTTTTTCATGTGGAAGGTTTGACTAAACTATGTAATATAGAGGGAGATATGAGCGTTTTCGTGCGATAAGTGACGATGGATTAGGGTTGACCGTTTCGATTAAGCCCTTAAAGTTGTCGGATCCAGTTGAATTTTTTACCATAGACATATTTCGTCATAATGATCATATCTGATGGTTGAATTTTGGTTTGTGAATTTTAGTCATCGGAATCACAACCTGTCTACTAATGTTGTATAACTTGTTTAATAGGTTATACAACTTTGTGAACCAACTCTACATAGGAAGCAAAATTATCAAAAATCTCGTGAAATAAGATGTGTTTAGAATGGTGAAATACGGCTATGGTTCAAAAATCACGTAAATCGGGTAACGTCTCGGCGTTGATAGTAGCGGTCAACCCTATTTACTGTTAGTATTCCCTATGGGGAGCCCTATCGTCGGAAGGTAAATGTCTCAAAATTTTTATATAGGCGGTTGCGTCTCATCTACGTGAAAGTTTTTCTTGTGGAAGGTTTGACCAAACTACGTAATATAGAGAGAGATATGAGCGTTTTCGTGAATTTATAGACCTTTAGACGACGAGATATTAAAAAAGTCGTCGGCTAAGGTCAAAATTTTTTTAGCGGTAAACCAAATTTAGAGGAAAATTTTGAAAGGACTTTAGCCGACGAAAATATATGAAAAGTCGTCGGCTAAAGTCGAAAAAAATTTGGCGGCAAACCAAATTTGGGGGAAAATTTTCAAAGGACTTAAACCGACGAAAATATATGATTTCGTCGGCTATTGTCAAAATTTTTTTTGCAGTCAACCAAAATTTTCAAAAGAGTTTAGCTGACGAAAATAAAGAATTTCGTCGGGTAAAGTTCTTTATATAGGAGTTTTACCGGAGGTGGATGGTAAGAAGTCAGAAAATCAGAAAAAGTTATTGTTTCGCCTGCCGGATTTTCTTCTCGGCCTAGCTCCGCCGTCAAGCCACCGGAGACCGCCACACTTGTCCCAAAAGCTTCGCCGTCGTCTCTACTTCATTGCTGGACATGTGGTGCATCAAGTGGCGCCGCCGTGAGGGATAAATCGAGCTCCAAAACTCCGCCGGTTCGGATTCGGTGTCAATCGAATTTCTCCTTCCTCAGGTCACCATTTGGTGAGTTCTATATATGGATAAGTTGAGTTTGATTGGTACTACATTCCCCTAGAATTTGGTAGCTCGATTCGTTGTGTGTGTGGAGAATCGAAGATTTGAAATTTTTAGGGTTTAAAATTGGGGATTTTTATATTTTGATTCAATTGACCTGTTTAGGCTTATAATTAGGCTTCAACTTCTTCTAGAAAGTTGTTCGAAATGTTGAGAGGAAGATTCTATCAAATTTTGGTGGTGATTGGAGGTGGCCAAAAGTTTATGCAGTTTTTTTTTTCAAAACCAGTAACTTTAGCCGACGATATTTAAATACTTTAGCCGACTATATTCGTCGGCTATAGTATTTTTTAAATTTTTTTATAAGGTTTAGCTGATGAATTATGGCATGTTTCGTCGGCTAAACACTTCTAAAGCCGACGAAATAGACTATATTTCGTCGGCTATAGTTATTTTTTAATTTTTTATTACATACTTTAGCCGACGAATATCTTAAATGTTTTGTCGGCTAAAGTCTCAGACCATAGTCGACGACGTCTTCTGTCGTCGGCTAAATACTGGGACAATAGCCGACGACGTTTTCTAGTTTCGTCGGCTAAAGTCATCGCCGATGCCTCTTTCCTGACGAAACTATAGCCAACGAAGGCTCGTCGGGTAATATCTTAGCCGACAAATTAAACTAACAGGCTAACGAAACTTTTTCGTCGGCTAAAGTGCTTGTTCTGGTACGTAGTGGTAGGTCTGAAGCTTGAAGATGATAACGTGGTCCCGAGTTTTAAAGACAATTAAACAGCAAGATGCACAAGGGCACACATGCAACACAGTAAACATTGTCGCCTATCTGCATGGACATTTTTTATTTTTTATCAATATATCTCTACCAGAAATAAGTTAATTAATTGAAAGAATTTGAAACATAACTGAATTTTTTTCTGGAAATTATCCAAAAATCTTCTGCATGTCAATTTTGTCAACTTATTATTGGATTATATCACGTACGTACTACGTAATGACCTACTCTATTAATCTCATAATTGTTTAAATGACTATCATGTCTATGTAATAAAGAAAAAAGATGTTCTTCATCATACATATGATTATGTATGAAGAGAGGATCACAATTTAGACGGTCATCACGAATGTTAGTTACCGTAATTTTATTTGAGAATGACTCAAATATTTAACTAGAATGACTCAATTAATCATTAGATCTAATGACATAAAATCAAAATTTTATTGATGAATTTTATAGCTGGTAACCTTATTAACTACATTTATGTCATTACTATAATTAATATATGTGGCGGGGAGCGGCTTATATATGGGACTCCATCAACCATACATTGAGTATCAGTTAGAAATATTGTCCCTAATTTGACTGGCGAATGCCAGGGTCTCGTAAAATTCTATAGTAATTAGTCATAATTAGTAATTACTTAACATTGAAGAAAAACTTAACAATAATATGAAGATCATTCACAAGTTAGATTGTCAACCAGTCTGTGACAATAAAACCCTAAAAGACATCCATAAGCATGCAACTGCAAGCTTAGCTTCACCGCCCGCTATGAGCTCCACTACCGAGCCTAAGAAGCTTCACATAGCTTTGTTCCCATGGCTGGCATTTGGTCACATAATTCCATTTCTTGAGGTTGCCAAGCATATAGCTCGAAGAGGTCACAAGGTATCCTTCATATCCACCCTAAGAAACATCCAACGCCTCCCAAAAATCCCAGAAGAACTAAACCCTATGATTAATTTAGTCCAAATCCCCCTGCCCCATGTCAAAAATCTACCGGAAAATGCAGAGGCTACCACAGATATCCCTTCCCACATGATCCCATATCTCAAAAGAGCTCTAGAATCTAGATGAACTTGAGGAGGGCATTTCTGAATTCCTACGGACTCAAATTCCGGATTGGATTATTTATGACTTCGCCTCTTACTGGCTACCACCAATAGCTATCGAGCTCGGCATTTCTCGAGCCTTTTTCAATATTTCCAACGCGGCCACTCAATGTTTCTTTGGACCAACATCACCGGATCTAATATCTCGCTACGGTCATAGAACACAGCCGGAGGACCTCACCGGCCTTCCGGTCTGGATTCCTTTTCCTTCAAAAATCGCATATAGGCTTTTTGAGGCCAAGAGATTGTTCAATATTGCTGCAAATAAGCCGAATACTTCTGCTGCAGAAGCTATAGAGGCGTTACAGAATCGGATCGTATACGTACAGTCAGCTGTTGAAGGCTAGCTGTCAAGTCTATTTTGTTCGAACATGTGAAGAGTGATAGGAATCCATGGTTTATTGAAACTAAAGGCAGAAATTGAAAGAGCAGTTAAAGAAAACGGAGAAGAAACTGAACGTCTACATCTTGTATTCAATCATGGTGAGAATAGTTACAACTCATAGCATATATAGGGTAGGAATTGTTAAAAAAAGACTAAACTAGCCTTATTCTTAACACCCTCCCTCAACCATATGCTTGGTAACAAGCATAATGGTTGTTGGAAAGAAACAACCAACAATCTAACATGATGTAGAACATTACAGATTAACATCCCAAAAATCAAAACCCAATATTCTGATATCAACTTTTAACTTCCATTGTGACTTCGGCTGAAAGAGGAGAGCTTGCTTGAATGATTTAATTTTCACAGGATAGCAATGGCAGAGGTGCAACAATATGAGAACAATTTCAGCATCATAGCAGCAAACAATGAAAAACTGAAAAATTCAAATCTGAAAGATTGCATGTTTCTTCAATCATAAACTAAAATTGAAAAGCTGCATATGCTGCCATAAG
>NC_020491.1:19780181-19782477 GCF_000184155.1 Fragaria vesca subsp. vesca
TGGTTTGTCCCCACTAAGTCTCATCTTGATCCCAAATGCTTATAGTGTTAAAGTGACGAGATCACATGCTGCAAATATGTCTGTAAGGATTGATGTCCTACAAAAGGACATGGCGCGACCAAAAAGTGTTGGTCTTGATGCCATCACCATGGATGGTGATATGGTGACGCCATATAGTGGCAAAATTGGTGTCACAAGGCCGTGTGGCTCCCTAAAAGGAGGGAGGCCCTTAGGTTCGATATTGTCTTGCACTAGAAAGAAAGCGAGCTTGGCACAACCTGATCCATTGATCAGTGATACTCAAATCCGTCTCATGAAGTCTGAATTGTGATTATCGTTGGGGGACGTCTCAATGTCAAATCCAATTCATATAGAGATCTCTGCAAGTATTACACTAGTGTACATGAGGACGTGAGATAATGAGTCTACTATCGAACCACCCTTCGTTGATGGATATCAACTTAGTTGATTGGCCTAATGGAAAGATACGATCCAGCATTAACAAAGAGATAGGTCTTTGGGCAGATGATGCCGACACCGCAAGCTAAACCCTATCAACTATGCCTTTGTTAGATAGCGTAGTGAGAGTAAGAGCTTAGACTCACCTTATGGCGCAAGGTCTTTCACTAACACGCACTGGGATCAACTACGATGAGATATGCTCTCGTAATGGATGCCATTGAACTCCACTACTTTGTCAGTTTGGTAGTTTCCGAATAACTGAACATGCAGCCTATGAATGTGGTCATAATAACATCTCTATGGGATCAGAGATATACATGAAGATCTTAAACGGACTTCATTCATCCGAATCAAGTGGCTCCAAACCACAGGAGCATGCGTTTGCTAAATGTATTGAAACGCACATGGACTCTACTTGATTAGGAATGGATATGGTGAATTATGCCTTTGCGTGTTCATTCCGGATTTACATGGACTCTTGATGGATCAAGAGATGCCAATATGTATCAACATCCGAAGAAATAGATCTTGGGAAGACACGGTCTTGATAAGACACTCGATGATTGTATTGATGATGATTTTCCATCAATCGGCTTAGGCGCTCTATAACTAGTGAGGCCTACATATACTCCCATGATTAGTCAAGGTCTTTGCTCTAAAGAGAGATCCGTTGTTTTGTCTAAAGCAAGATGACAAATATGTGTTAAGAGATGGAGTTCCCATCTAAGTACAATAAGACGCATCAATGTACTCAACACAATACGAAAGACTTGACATCTCATTCGCTATGAAAAGTTGTAAAGCTAAGTGTAGCTATGCGCCCACGCAACGCCAATGTAATGGCAGTAACTCCTTTTTCAATACTTAATGGTATGAAAGGTTGAGGTTTATTCTATCCCTACATAAAAAAGACACATCAAAAGCGAAATCAGAATCTGCCAAGTTTTGTAGGTCAACTTCCATGGGACCTATAGGAAATCTCACTCACTGGAAAATGGTGAAATTGGTACCATTGGAAAGGTCTATGTGTCTACTTTCCAGAGACACCAACCATTTGATCATACCTATCATATTGAGTGAGTTATGGCCGTTTTCGTAAAGTAGGACGAATCTGTCCAAGAATCTGATTTTGGCAAAACAGTCAACTTCGACGGGATTTTGTGAACAGCTCCTGATGAACCAGAATGTGTGTAATATACGGTTGGAAAGCTAAATGAGTCTAGTTTCCAAAACCGTTTACGGTTTGTTCATATGTATTTCCTAGAGGAAGTTACGACTGTTCTAGTAATTGAAGGTCATGCTGCGCGGAAATCTGATTTGCTGCACGAACTTATGTTTTGAGTTCACAAGCGACCTTCTCCTCAAGATCTAAGTGTAAAAGATCATTTGAGGACAATACGGCATGATTTAGTTAATCATTGCCCAATGCCACATTTGAAGACATGTTAAAGAGCATTGACATGCTAAGTTGTTGAAATTTCCGTGATTAGTAAGAATCAGAAAGAGCCCTATGATTGATGTAAAGATCAGGGGGAGGTGCGAACTTCAGGGGGAGTCTAGCACATACATACATGTCACTATCAAATGTGAATGGTGCGTTGTACTCTTTTTCTCCTACGATCAAGGTTCAGTTTTTCTCCCACATGGTTTTTGTGACTTCACGAGGTTTTTGACGAGGCAACAGATCAGCACCATCGGCATATCAGCGCGCGGCACAAGGGGGAGTGTTCTAGGATATTCTCTATGTGTGCCTTGGCCTTATGCTAATAGGATTAATGTTAGTTAGACTAGATCTATGTATTCATATCCTTACATATTGGTATTGTGTAATTCC
>NC_020491.1:19782577-19792555 GCF_000184155.1 Fragaria vesca subsp. vesca
AATTTGTCATTAAGTACGTCGTTTTAAATATTTACTAATAATTTATTTTTTTCTTTGAAGGCCGTTTCCTGAGCGAACTCTCAGAACCGGCAACGCAACACAAAGAACCATCATGGCGGTTCTAGACCGTTCGCTGTCTTCATGGACGAGGCGGCCAGGGAACATCCAGAAGTCAACCGGTACGTCTATACGTACGAGAAGGCATATCCTGACTCCCAGGAGGATATTGTAAGTCATCTTACGTTTTTAAATTTTTAAATTTACTTATATATATGTCAAAATGTTAATTAATAATTTTTTTTCCTATCCATATAGGCGAAGGTGAGGGAGGCTAGTGACGAGGGAATGAGTGCTATAGCGAGGGAGACATGGCCGGACACGCAGGAGGAAGAGATGTCTGAAGCCATGTCCCGGATCGACACTTCAGATCCGACGATTGGGGCGAGGATCATGGGCACAGCCTTCCCACCGAGAGCAAACAACTTCTACTGCCGGGGTCTAGGAAAGAAAGGCGAGGGGGTCCTAAAGACCACTCCAGGATTCAACGAAAGGCAGCCTGACCAGCAGCAAGACCACGTCCACGACCACCAGGACGACTCAGCTAGAGTCGGAAGTTCAGAGACTACGAGAACAGCAAGCTGCTCAGGCTGCCTATAATGCCTCGCAGGCAGCCTATAATGCCGCGCAGGCAGCCTATGTTGCCGAGATACATGCCATCCAGCAGGCCCAGCAGCGGCAGATGTTTCAGTACATGCAGGACTTTACAGCTGCCCAGCTTCAGGGACTTCCGGCTCCGCCCATGCCTCCGCCCATACCGTTACCCCAGCCGCCGCAACCTCCGCAGCAGCCCCCAGAAGAGGATATTAATTTAGATGATTTAGATTTTTTGTAGTTGATGAATGAATTATATAGTTTTATGTGCTTGTTGTTGGTTATATGGAATTGTTTTGGTATATTCTGCAGCTTGCTTGGAATGGTAATTCAGAAATTTCGGGGGTTTTTTTTTTCTGTAATGGACTTATAGCCGACGAAAAACGCCTTAATTCGTCGGCTAAAGTTTTTATTTTTTTTTAAAATAAGTTTTAGCCGACGAAATACGCTTTAATTCGTCGGATAAATCCCTATAAAGCCGACGAAATAGACTATATTTCGTCGGCTATAGATGTTTTTATTTTTTATTACAAACTTTAGCCGACGAATATTTTAAATTATTCGTCGGCTAAAGTCGGAGAAATAACCGACGACATGTTTTTCGTCGGCTAAACTCTAGACTATAGCCGACGAATACCTTAAATTTTTTTCGTCGGCTAAAGTTTGGACTATAACCGACGACATTTTTTCATCATCTAAAGCCTGGACTATAGCCGACAACATTTTTTTCGTCGGCTAAACTCTGGACTATAGCCGACGACTTCTACATGTGTCGTCTGCTAAAGTTACCACAGACGACCTTTTTCCGACGAAATCTTAGCCGACGAAAGGTTGTCGGCTAAGATCTTAGCCGACGAATTAAGCTGACAGGCCGACGAAAATTTTTCTTCGGCTAAAGTGCTTGTCCTGTTAGTGAAAACAAACTAAATGCCCAAAAGCCCAAAACATTCAAATCCAAAATAAAATTTCTTCTTCATCTCTAACTTGCAGCCGCCATGAAATGTCGTCACCGGAGCTCCGATGAAAATCGCGAGCAAAGATTGGTACCCAGATGTGGTCTGCAGAGGTGAGGAGGATAGAACCTCCGTACATTCTCCCGTCAACCAATTACGAGAAAAACTTGTATAAAAGAGTGACAACAACCAAACCAAAATAGTTCTCAATAACCAAACTTGAGATCTAAAGAGGTGGTTGCAAAGGATGACGAAATCCTCCATAGCAGGACAAGGTAGAGAAGAAGAAGGAGCCTTAATCATGGTTTGAAAATCTTGAGGAGCAGAAGAAGAACAATATCTGAGTGTCAAGACAACAAATCTGAGAATAGGCCTTAGGGATTTAGATCTAAGGACTAGAAAGGGATTTGATCTATGAAGACCAAAATCAGATGCAAAAGAAGAGAAAAAGCCAAGAAAAATCACCACTTGGGGTGAGGAATCACCATAGAGGGTGACGAATCAACACAAAGGATGAGGGATCACCACCATAGGTGAGGGGAAACAGAGAAACAAATGAGAGAAGGTGAGAGAAGGATGCTGGTGACTCGGTGAGATCTGGAAAATTGAGGGGTTTAGAGAGAGAAGTCGACTCTCATTGTAGAAGAGAGAGAACCTTTTGGAGTTAATCCCTTTGAGAGAGAGAGAATTAAATGAACTCAGTTCTTTCATCACTAATTTTGTCTAAGAAACCAATGTAACCTATCCTATCAATTAACTTAACTAAATTCCCCAAACTAAAACAGAAAAGTGGCATGTGCACGAAACCTACTTTCATTTTGGTCTCATGTTGGAGAAAAGTGGCTGCGCCGCACACCAGTGTCGGCCTTTGGCCAAGCCGGAGCATGAGGAGTGCAGCCAGATGAATTTCATTTTTTTGGCTCGGAAAAAGGAATCAAGTAGATCTTGTAGTCGTCCCTATAAGCGTCTAATGGTTGCTACATCGTATGGGAAGTATGGGCAAGAGTCGGTAGCCATCGAGCGAGGTCGGAGAACAGGCCTGCGTTGGTGGTTCATTGTGTTGGCTCATCTGCGGGTATGGAAAGCTGCGGCTTCTTTAAATCCATTTTCGGATCTTGAATCGGATCCAGATGATGGCTAGTGGATGAGCGGCTGGTATGGTGGTTATGCGCTGGTGGTGTGTGAGTGGCCGATATATATGGTGGATCAGTTTTGGCTAGTGGGTGAATGGTGGGTATGGTGTGTTGCTAGTGGGTTGTGTTGACTGGCGAGTTAGTGGCTAGAATGATGGTGTTCTGCCGATGGTGGGAGGTAGGCTTCGTCGGAGTATCGCAGATGGCGACGGCAGTTAGGCAGTACTGGTGCAAAGATCGGGTCAAATTGGGACGGCGTACGGGTTTACTGATTGGGCTCAATGAGTTTGAATTCCTTTATGTTCTCATTTTGGGCTAGGGAAATGGATGTGGCCTCATGTTCTTTGGGTCTGGATCCGGGTTTTAGCTTGAGATTTGTTTGTCGACCCACATGAGGTAGCTATGTTAATTGCTTTATTAATTTATGTCTATAGTTATCTGGGGCTATATTCTTTTGGATCCATGTCACTAGTGTGGTGTATTTTCATCCCTCTGTGGATTATACTGGCTAATGTCCAGATCGAAATGACATTGTTCCTCGTACAGATGTTGACCAATCCCAAATCTTCCAAATTTTTGGTTACCCAACACCAAAACAACATGTCAACTACAATTTTAAATCGTCATGAGAGTTTGTGTGCTTGTACGCTTAAAGTGCATTTCGGCACTTACCTATTAGATTATGGATGCTCACGCGTGGGTTCATCACCCCTCATTTTCTTTGGTTCTGGCTCTTAGATACTATTTTTGGTCCTCTCTCGGCAGCCACAGCTTTTTCATGACTTTGGTTTAGTTGATGTATTGTACGGTGTTGTTTTGAGGGAGTTTTTTTTATCTGGGTTGTGGGTTTCTATATGATTTGTGTATTGGGATTTTGTAGGCATCAGATTTTCGGACATCAATGCTCCGATTTAGCACACCTCAATTACTCACAATTGCTGGCGACAACGACAACGACAATGTTAACATACATGGGTGGTATGTGTGGTAGATTTGATAGTGTTGTTGTATTTATATTTTTAGATGTAAGACCATCGACCCATAGTTTAGCAAGTTTGACCGAGTTAGAGACTTGGTCTCGTTTCACTCTTTCTAGTTTGATCGAGTTAACGACCAATGCTCTTTGTTATTAGCTTTTCAGCTTTGAGTTTGCAGAGTTTGAAATTCGGGTTTGCCCATTGATTAATGAATTATTCATTTCTCACCAAAAAAAGAAACAAATTGTCTTCACATTGGCTAACACAATAATCCCAAAAGCAAAGTGTATACAAAACAATTATTTTCACACCTAACATGATATGTTTGAGTGCGGCTATTGAGACCTCCAAATTTGCTCACTTGACCTCATTCTGTTGTGACTTATTAAATGACATATATATTCTCTCACATAATGACTATAAAGGATAATAATTATACAAAAAAAAATATTATATTTATTCTCTTTAAACTTTCCAATTCAATATTAATGGATTGCATTTTATTATTTTCCTTATTGATTCTTTTTTCTAATTCTATTACATTTTTTTTTGAAACAAAGACGTTAGAATTTTATTAAAACAGATTAAGAACTAGAATTAAATTCAGTTTACCCCCATGAAGTTTAGGAGTAACTTCATGTTAATCCCTATACTTTCAATTTCATCAGTTTACCCCTCAAACTTTTGAATTTTCATCAAGCGTGACCAAATGTCATATATTCTGTCCAAATCGGACGTTAACTGCTGATAATTTTAACCTTAACTGTGAGGCCAGTATCTAGAATTTGGGCAAATCGGACCTTATATGTCAAAATCGGACCTTGACTGCTGATAATTAAAGGTCAATTCAAACAGAATATGAGAATTTGGGCACGGCAGACAGAAATTGAAGAGTTCAAGGGGTAAACTGATGAAAATAAAAGTGTAGGGACTAACATGAAATCACCCTCAAATCACAAGGGGGTAAACTGAATTTAATTCTAAGAACTATAAGAAGAGGCTAGAAGCCCCTGCAATTTAGCTGGAGGGGAACCAACCCAACTGACCGAATTAGCATTGCGAAGTGCCAGTTTAGCTAATTTATGAGCAACTAATTAAATTAGACTCCCCAAAAACATAAGAAAATAAAGAAGAATTTAACTCAGCAAGAACATGCTAAATATCTGCTACAATAACACCAAACCCAGAATCATCTTCTTCTTGATGTTTCGTAGCTTGTATCAATTTCAGACAATAAGATTCAAAAACCACGTACTAGGAAGAGATGCAGCTCTTTAGCTAATTCACAACCCATGCGACCTGCCATAGCCTCTACAATCTCCGGAGAGTTCACATGAGCAATACAACAATACTTACCACCAACAACCAGGGATTGCTCATCCCTAAAGACCATTCCAATACCTCCACAGTTAGTGGTACGTACTATCAAAGGCTCCATCAAAATTTGTTTTCAGCCATCCATTTAGGGGCGGCACCCATGGCCTGAATTGACGCTTCCCACCGACCTTCTTCAATAAGCAAGAGCAAATTAAGGTATCATAGGAACGCACCAAATAGAATATCCGAGAACCGGTACGACTCTTCCCCTCCCATTCATGCAAGTTACGCTCTTTCCAGACTGACCAAAGGACAATGAGCAGTAAAGCAAATTCTGCCTTAATGAGAAACTCCAGCAAGTATTGAACCAACCAAACATGGACATAGGTTGTGTAATACACAGAACAACTTTCCTCAACTACGGAAACATCTTAATCAAATCTTTCGTGAAACAACAATCACGACTAATATGTTCAACAGTTTCATCCTCCGCATTACACAATAAGCAACCATTATTAATGAATACCTGTTTTGATCTTAGAGCTGATATAGTAGGAAGAATGGAAGATGCCACTCTCCAAATATGGACTTTGATCTTACTAGGAATGCTGGAAAACCACACACACTCTTCCAAACATGAACAGTCTCATTATTAGAAGAGCCCAAAGAAGAATCATGTAGTAGTTGTCTAGCAAGTTGATAGGCCGATCGGGTAGAGAACCTCCCTTTCGGATCATAATGCCATATCAGTTTATCTTGTAGCAAATGAGGACTAAGAGGCATAGCTAGAAAAAGGTCCACATCAGCTTGTTCAATGTGTTCCTCAATAAGATGGACATTCCATGTTCTTTCAATAGTAATAAAATCACTGACCTTGGCACAGACAACACTGTGATGACTCAAAGGTCTGAAGTCCCTTGGTCTTGGTAACCTGTTTGCTCAAAAATAGGTGCAAACATAACCAAGGATCATTTCACACATGCACTAAACTCCTGTCACCAATCTGCCATCTTGTTCCATTTACCAACAAGTCCCGAGCTTCAAAAATACCTTTCCAACATGCAGAAGGAGATTGAGGAGTAGGAGCCGTCCAAAAGGAGTTATGTGGAAAGTACCTAGCTTTGTATAGTCGGCCAAGAAGAGAAGTAAGATTTTTGACCAGACGCCACCCCTGCTAAGCTAACAAAGCCAAGTTTTGAGCATATAAGTCCCGAAAACCCATACCTCCCTCTTCTTTGGATCAACACAATTTCTCCCAAGATATCCAATGAATCTTTTTATTCTCAGCATTACTACCCCACCAGAACTTCGCACACATTTGATGTAATGAATTATAGAAAGATTTCGGTAACAGAAATCAACTCATAGAATAAGCTGGAAAGGCCTGAGCTACTACTCGGATCAAAATATCCTTACCGGATCCACTGAGAAGTTTCCCTTGCCATCCTTCAAGCTTTTTCCTCAACTGATCTTTAACATAAGCAAATGACTATGTTCTTTTACGCCCTACAACAGTAGGAAGGCCCAGGTACCTGTCATGTTTGTCTACAATACTCACAAATAATACATCAGCAAGAGATTGTCGAATATCATCAGGAACAGCCTTACTAAAAACAATATTACTTTTAGTAAAGTTGACATGTTGACCCAACGCAGCCTCATAATCTTCAAGCACTGATTTGATAACCATGCATTCCTCCATTGTAGCCTTACCAAATAGTAAATTGTCATCAGCAAAAAGAAGGTGACTAATTACCAAGGCACCTTGACAAATCGACACACCCTGTAGTAAACCTTCCGCCACTCTCTTCTCCAACAAAGTTGAAAAGACCTAAACACATAGCAAGAACAAGTATGGGAAAAGTGGATCACCCTGCCTCAAACCCCGAGAGGGTTTTAAAGAACCACAAGGCTTACCATTAATGAGGAAAGAGTATCTGACCATTGACACACACTGCATAATTGTACCCACCCATCTTGGATCAAAACCAAAACGCAACAAGACAGCCTCCAAAAAACCCCAATCCATCGGATCATAGGCTTTGTGCATATCCAACTTCAAAGACATTACTCCTCCGACTTATCAGAATTGATAAAATGTGAGACCTCATTAGCTATAAGAGAATTATTTGTGATCAATCTTCCTGGAATAAAAGCACTTTGAAAAAGAGAAATAATAGATGACAAATGTTTCTTCAATCGATTACCAATCACCTTGCTACAAATCCTATAGAGCACATTACACAACGCAATTGGCCTTAAATCTGAAACTTGAGTTGGGTATGTGTTTGGCACCTTTGGGATCAAACACACATGTGTATAGCTAACATCTTTCAACAACACACCCGATTGGAGAAAACTCCTCACTGTAGTACAAATATCATCACCAATAGTATCCCAATATTTTTGAAAAATTTCAGGTGGCATACCATTGGGACCTAGAGATTTGGTCGGATACATCTGAAAAAGAGCCGCTCTTATCTCCCCATTTGAATATGCAACGCAAAGATCCTCATTCATATCCATAGAAACCCTCGGTTGTAATAGATTCATAACAGACAATATACGCTCCACATCAATCAGTTCAGAATGAAACATTGAGTTGAAATAGCTTAGAATCACCTGCTCCATCCCACTCTCAGCAGGTTGCCAAGTTCCATTCGTGTGAAACAGTCCAGTGAGGCGATTTTTAGCTCTTCTGTTAAAAGCCTGCCTATGAAAAAATTTTGTATTCTTATCACCCTCGGTGAGCCATGTAATCTTGGACCTTTGCTTCCAATACAAACGTTCTGCGTCCAACAGACCTTCCAATTTCATTGACAATGCATCATGTTCCTCTATATTGTTGGAACACAATGGTAGAGACATCAATTGTTGTAACCGACCACAAATTAGCTCCATTTCCTTCCTCCTACTCCCAAAAGTTACATGTTGCCAAGAGTTCAAAGCCATTCTGGTGTTCACTATTTTTGACATTGTTTGATACATAGGAACACTAAAAACACATTGTGCCCAGCCAGCAGCCACCACATCCTTGCAGCCTTCATGTTTAGTCCAAAACGATTCAAAATAGAAATGAGAAGGATACCTAATACACTGCAGCAGAGTAGAGTCGAAAACTCCCAAAAGAAGAGGAACGTGATCACCATGTATTAGAGGAAGATGTAGAACCCGAGAAGCCGGGAAAAGATCCAACCATGCAGGATGCCACTGCACGATCTAATCTGCATCGCACCTCTCCCCTTTTCCAAGTATATGGAGCACCAAAGTAACCCAAATCCAACAATTATGCCGAATCCAAAGCCTCCTGGAACTTCCTCATTTGCTCAAGATTGCGAGGAACCCCTCCATCCTTCTCCTTCAGATTTAGAATCTCGTTGAAATTGCATATGACCACCCAAGGAAGCGATGACGCCTCATACAAATCTTGAAGGAGCGACCACGAGAGGTGTCGGTCTGATGCAGATGGTTCACGATAAAAGCCAGTAAGCAGCCACGTTATTCCCGATCCATCTATAGCAAAAACCTCGACATCGACATGAGATTTCGATTTAGACAGAAAACAGACGTCTAAACCATCTTCCCAGAAGAGAGCAACCCCTCCAGATTGCCCCTCACTATAGACTGTTTCACAATTGCGATATCCGATCATGAGCCACAACCGATTCATATAATCCGGGTCATTTCACGTCGTCTCAGAAAGAAAGACAAAAGAAGGTTTCTTCTGCCATATTAGGGTTTGCAGAGCTTGAACATATCTATCATTGTTGAGACCCCGACTATTCCACGCCAAAATCTCCATAGAGTTTGAGGTTGAAGGTGCTAAACGAAACCCTAGCAAAGCCAGACCTTTCGTTCTCTTTTTTTTCTTTCTAATTTTATTACATACTTATTAAAGCATTTGTATATAACAAGAATTAAAACTATGAGTAATATATCGATCATGTGACAGAAAAATTACATGTTGCACGCATATACAAGGTGAAAGTATTTTTTTGCAAAATATTATGATCTATCAATGATTAAAAAATTAAATTAGTATTAAAATAATTTATAATGAGGTATAAACATAGATCGGGAACAAAAAAATATAAACATAGAAAAAAAGGACTAATTTCAGTTTACCCCCATCAACTTTAAGTCGATCGTCATGTTAGTCCATTTTCTTTCAATTTCATCAAAAACACCTCTCAACTTCCAATTTTCATTAGCCGTGTCCAAACATTTGTTTTTCATCTAATTCCCCTGTCATGTAATGACTTGCATTAAGAGGAAAACTAAATTTGAAGTCGTTAGCCCCACAGAAAAAAGGCAAAATACACAAATTGCATTCAATCCTTTTAAAATCACTAAGGTTAAGGAGTTGTGATGGAAACGGAGATGTGTATCAATATGGGAAAAAAAATTGTCAGAAAGGTTATTTTTTCAGAATTTGACTTTCTTCTTGATGCCACGTCATCACTTGATGGATGAATTAGATGGAGAACGGAGGTTTCGACACGGCTGATGAAAATTGTGAGTCGAGAGGTATTTTTAATGAAATTGAAAGAAGAATAACTAACATGATGATCGTCCTAAAGTTAATAGGAGTAAACTGAAATTAGTTAAAAAAAATAGTATATGTAAAATAGAAAAACAAAAGTTAAAAAAAAAAAGAATATGGAATAGTTCGACCTTGGAATAGCATTCTTTTGATGATCGATTGAAATTAATTTTGAGATAATGAAGGTCTAGTTACATTTTATGCACACAAAAAAAAATCAAGAAATAGAGGAGGTCGGGAATGGAGGTTTGTGTAAATTTTTTTTTTTTAAAGAATAGAGGCTGGGAATGGATGTTCGCATGCAAAAAGAAAAAAGGAAAAAAAAATGAATGGGAGGTCTAGTAAGTGAATAAAAGATGTTTGCTTTGGTTTTGTTTTTTATTGGTTAAACTTCATGGTAGTTT
>NC_020491.1:19793409-19793911 GCF_000184155.1 Fragaria vesca subsp. vesca
TTGATCAAATAATGGAGGTTTGGTGACATTCTATGGGAAATAAAAATATCAAGGAATTGAGGTCGTGAAAGAGGTTTGAACGAAAAAAAATCAAGGAATAGAGGTCTCGATGATAGCATGCAAAAAGAAAAAAATTAAAATAATGAGAGGTCTAGAGAATAAATAAGATGTATAATGAGTAAATTATTAAGATATATGTGAGTAACATACTAAGGTTATGTTAGGAATTTAAAAGGAGATCTAGTGAGCAAATGCTTATAGTTAAAATTAAAAAGGAGGTGTAAAGAGCATAAGAGGTATACTAAGCAAATTTGGAGGTCCCAATAGCCGCACTCAAGTTATAATGAGCAAATTTAAGTTATTTGATCTAAGATTTTAGTTTTGTGGGGACGAGATTTTGGGTAATGGTTACCCCGATGAGTATTTATTCGATATGTATGTATATCTGTATAATTAATGTATACAAGCCATAACTATGTGTGGAATTTTATTTTAAATTGGG
>NC_020491.1:19794391-19803825 GCF_000184155.1 Fragaria vesca subsp. vesca
AAAAAATACAGAGCAATAATTTTAGTTTAATTTAGCCTCATTATTTCTTATCCATTGAATTTAATTGAGCCTAATCTACTGGTAGTTGAGCAAATGTTCCATGGTCAGCTAGTGACCGTGTGAACGGGACTGATGTTAATCATACGTAAGGATGCAAAGTTGAGTGACCACGACAGCTTTCACTAGGCATAAGCTTGTCCCGTTAGTGGTTACATGAAATAAAATCGCAATAAAAACCAGTTTTTTCCTTTATAGTTTCATATGTAGCTAGAACATCATTCTTTTTGTAAAAACAAAATCCAAATCCTTTAAATTAACATGAATTCGAAGTTTTATAAGAAAATAAAATTTACAATTTGCAATGTGCTCTGTTAGTGAAAGAAGACAGATTGACTCAAACTTATGGCCGTGGTGATGCCACGTCATAATGTGAACCTGAAGAATTTTCGTTGTTTGTAGGGCAGAAACCCCAAATTATACGTCATAGGCTCAGAGCCTCCTTCTAGGGTTCAGTCTTTTCTGGTCGAACTCCCAAGTCAAGACTCAACAGATTGATCCAACAGGGTTGGCGCGCAAAGTGATTATCCAGAGTTCCTGCTTGGATCAGAATAGCGCGCTAGGTCATTTTCTTTCTCGTGAATTTATTGTACTTTGAGTTTCTCTAGCTACTGGGAATTCCTATACCTCTTGTTCTCTGCTGATTCCCATGGCTGTCAATTCCATCTGCTACTGAAAACAAAGGAGATAGACTTGTATGCTCACCGCCCCGCCCAGTACACTGTGATTATTCGCAGAAATCGAAGACCCTTCGGTTCTCTTCCCTCAAGTCCTGAAGTCCTGAACACGCACAAACCAAAGCAAGACTCGTTATTGTTTAGTTAAGTTTCAATCTCGTAGCGTTAATCTGTTTATGTACTAAACATGAATATACGATTTAGCTTGGTTTGTTTCTGTTTTACAATCCTAAATATATTTTGGATCTATGTTTTCACCGTTCTTCACTTCACAGTACTGCTTGTAACAAACGGTTTAAAGTCGTAAATTTCAACGTTAATTCGACGTTTAAGTACTTGTAACTGATCGATGAGATCTTGCTAAAAATCTACTTGGATTTGCAAGCAACTTTTATAAACAGCGTGATGATAAGTGATAACTGTCCAACCACTCTCATCACATCGATCAGTAGAAATTTTGGACTTATTGGATTCTGTACAATCGTGTATAATAATAAAAAAGAGAGACAAGAAGAGAGCCCTAGCTGATATCTAGATCTTCAATTATCCAAAGCTAACTCAATATTTATATAACATCTCGCATATATATGAAGTTATGAACATATGACAAACATATGCTATTGTCTTTTTTCGATGAAAACAGACACAAAACAGACATATGCTATTGTTTGGTCTCATTAACTCTGGTTATTGCTGATGCAAAACAAGTTGAATATTCACTATTCGACTATACTGCAGCACCTGACATTAATTTTGATCGAGAATGCAACTTATATTTATTTTTCATCTTTTTTTGTCTCTTTGAGATAGTGCTCGTAATTATCGTTATCTATATGCAAAATAATGCTATACTTGCTTCTCGTTAGCAATAGTGTTGTTTTAGCATCACTTATACAGAATCTTATTATACATTGATAACAATCTCGATCAAATCAGGGATTCTCAATTTCGGAAGATGAGCCAAGGTGCACATAAGAGATTAAGAAGAAGATGAAAGAGGGGGCCTCGTAAGATTCTTTTGGAAGTTGGATGATCCAATTAGCTTTCGGAAAGCAAAAAACTAGAGAAGGATTAAAGGAGAAAAGTAATAAAAAGAACTAGTCGGGTTTGGCAATTGGCACCGTAGACACCTTTTTTGACAGTCAAAACGATTGAGACACTTCACTGGGCACACAACAATGGCTGACCAAAGTAATTCCAGGTCTAAAGAGTTCTCCCTACACATCTAGCATTTTGGTTGCTATATATTTATGTTGCTCATTTGAACTAAATGTGTAACTAGCTAAGTCAATTGATTGAAGCTGTGCTCTGTGTGTGACATGGATGGTGTAGAGACCCATATTTTGGGGGAAAAGGACTAGACGTAGTTCACGAAATTTTTAAGATTCTATTGAATTGATGGGTTGTTTGGTGTAGACGTGTAGTTGTACATTTAACTAGGGCACTATAACAAATTAACAAAAATGTCGGTAAAAGATCCAGAAGGTGCTATGAGGAAACATGAGCTCCTTCGGAAAGAATTTATAATTGAGAGGAGGTTTTTATGTAGGAGCGAAAGAACAGGAATGAAATGGCTTACCGTAATTCGTCAGTTTGATTGATGAAACTTGAACGTCTTCAACGACCATATTGATATTTTTTGTTCGATTAAATGTGTCGATATTGTATGAGGAATACTCAAAAAAGTAAATGGTACGTGGATGTTAGATTTCATTATGAAATTTTGCACGTTTTAGGCACTCGCGGAACTTCATGAAGGTCGGAGGTGGCCATGACTCTTACAAAATTTTGAAAATCATGATGTGTGCATAGGTAATTGGCTATGAGTTTAATGACTTTGAGAAAAAATCCATGTATTGACCCCCTCAAAAATTGTTTTGTAGTTCTACCATTAGTTGTAGGGAAACTTAGTAAACGGGGATCCGGATTCTCTCCTCATAGAACAATCCCTTATATTACCTCATGAAATCATCAGAGTCATCCAATCTTAATGTACACAGTACAAATTTCTCTTACATGTTTGTGGCAATAAGAGATTAGATGATCAGGGTTTCAAATGTAAGATTTCGTAAGGCCATATGAGGTAAGTTTTTATGAGGAGAGGATCTTAGTCCAAGTAATGGGGCCCGAAGCTGACCGGTGACCACTTTCATTTTTGTTTATTTTCTCTTCATATGTCGTTTTTTTTTTTTTTTTTTGAAACGACCTAGTATGCAAGTCTTGACCATTAATGAAACCGTAGAATACAAGGGGGGACATGGAACCTTAACCCAAACTTACAATAAGCATATAAAGAACATCTCGAGATAATAACGAGACTCTCCACCAAGAGAATGTATTCTAACAAGCACTGAATACCAAAGAGTGTGTTTTGAGCTACTCTATTCGCTTTACAATTGTGGTGACACATCAAAAAGATTTTGCTCACGCGGAGCCATAATTTTCTAAAACTATCAGCTTATTTCCCAATATGCTGTCACCGGTAAAATTAACCGGCAACACTTAGACTCATCCTGCCACTGGGAGGGTGCGACCATTTGACGAGGTAAGGAACTCGCCGCCTACCCAGAGCAACGAAGGCACACAAGGTGTGAAAACCGGGACATAGCCCACATTCCCCTACCATACTATATATAGTAGAGATTTATCTTTGACACAAAGCCACAACTAATTAAAGTAATAAAACAGCATAAACACAAAATTATATAACTAAAAAGAAGCAAATCAGCCCACCCGAAGAGACCCAACAGCCTGAGACAAGCCTAAGAGCCCACCAACCACATGTTGTCATGCACATGAACCCCCGACTGCCGTTGCCGGAACTGCATCACAGCCACCATCGAGTCTCTTCGCATCATGAATCCATAAACACCCTCTGACTCCGCCGGCTATATCGCTCTGGATTCCAATTTCATAAAGAGACTAGATCTAGAAAACATGCGATCACCCCGAGCTTCATCAGATCCCCACAACCCCAAAGCAGGGGAAGTTGCAACCAGATCCAGCCTTCGTACCCGAGATCGTCCTCCCCAAACACCGAAAGGCCTCCACTGTACCTTCCATGCTTGCCACCGTCGTCTATGCTCAGATCGGAGCCATACCGATCTTCAGGGGCGGAGGCATTCACAGGCCTTGGATGGCCCTGGCACCCCCTAACTTGGAATTATATACATACATTCCCCTGTTATTCTGATACAGATGATCTTCATCTCAGTCTATCTCATGTGATGGCACCCCCAGACCCCAGCATTATGTAATGATTTTTTCTGAGTGCCTACTAACCTTATTTATATATACAATTGTGGGCTTTATATCCCAATAGGCCAATACGAGCTTACTTCCTATTTGATTATGACACAAATCCAATATTTATATGTATTATATTAGGAATCTAGGTCCTTATCTATTATCTAATCCAGGATGAGAGGACGAGAGGACGAGAGGAACAACCGAACAAACAATATGTAAACATGAAGACGACCTTCCTCTCTCGCCTCTAAAAACCTTGATCGCTCCCCTTCAGGTAACCGCCCGCTTCTCTCTTTCTTCCGATTACTTCTCTCTTCCTTACTCCGATCAGTCTCTAAACCTAGGGCTTTATTTCTTCTGGGCATTTTCTATTGAGCTCTCTAATCGAACAAACAATATCCTTTTTCCATAGATCTCGTCATCTAGCAGAGAAGAACATGAGGAAGCAGTCCTTAATCCATGGGTTTTTCAAAAGAAAAAGTACCGAGCAATCCGAACCCGAAGCCAATACAGTTATAATTTATCTTTTGTTCGTTGGGCGGCCCTTGTTAGTTTTAAATCCTGGCTTCGCCTCTGCCGATCTTGTGAACGGCCCTTGCGGTTCAGTCCTCCTACTGAAGCCCCAACACTACTGCCTCTCACCGGTGGGAATACATAACTTTGTCGCCCGTCCGACGACGCCGTCCCAAGGACGCGCCGCTGGACGGAGCATTTGTAACGAAGGTTTTTACCCTAGGGTTGCTGCTCCATCTTATATGCACGATATGTAAGTACACTGAGCAATCCTAATCATTTATTACCATTCATATATATGTATTATGTTCTTCATGACAACAATATCTTAAAATACGGGATCGGTTCTAGATTGCATAGGTGTTTAAGACTGTGGCTACAAGAGAGCAAGAGTTTGAGATTGGTTTTATACCCTTCTAGGCTTCGAGCATTTTAGACATCTTCTCCGCGTGTGTCAGTTGACCTTTTTCTACTACATCGTGTAGCTCTCTTTATTTTTCAAGAAGAAAGAAGGAATCGCATTAAAGCAATTTAGAAAATCACAAATTGCCTACTGTTGTTGATTGTACCCATGGAGTAGAGAGGTAAATCTAATCCATCCGTATGTTTTTTTCTTTGGCACAAAGAAGCCCTAGTACGTATGTTGTATTTATATCATGTAGTGTAGCAAAATAATGTACTCGATAATGACTCCAAACTATCGAATCATCAAGATGCTTCATATACAACAGAATGCAAGTGTCACTTTCTGATGCTCATCGCTAGCTTCATCTCAATGCTGTTTTTAATGTTACTGGGTCTATTACATGAGAGCTACTTCCTAAATATCCCGATTTCGAACCAGACGCTGGTAGCATGACCCTGCTTACCACTATTTATATGACTGGTCCAAGTTTGGTGTGCTTGATTTTTATTTAAAACCGATATGATAGAAGTCTACAACATGTGTTTGGTGTGAATAACTCTAACAACTTGCTTCATTTGCATGAGTTTTGTATATATCATAAGCTTTCATCAATGATTCTAGCTAGCATGTAGACGACTTACCAATTTCGATCTAATGTTTATTGAGATGTTGGAGAACACTAAATAAATTATGCAATTAAAAAAGAAAGTGGAAGGGAATACATAAACCATGAACAACAAGCATAGATGAGCATCAAGATGAAGAGCCGAAGCTCAACTTCATATGCCTGTCCATTTTAAGAGATGTAAGTGAACTTAGTAAATATGCCTAATGGATATTAGGAATTTATCATTTGATAAACAAATTATAATTTTTGTTTGGTCTCAACTATTAGTTGGTCCATGATCTAATGGTCCGGAACCAGAGTATAATCGGAACTATAATTTGAGTAGCCACGGATCCGTCCTCTTTTCTTAATATTAAGATAAAAATGTTTGGGGTCTTCACCGACCTATTAGGCCTATAGAAAGATCGTATTGACCTTCACTATTTTATGGGCCTTTTCTGTGCAAGCCCGTGTAGAATGTGAGGAAGATCCAATTTTGGAGAACCTGAGCTACAACTTTGAGTCATGACTTTTGAACTAAAAGATCCAAGTAGTCTTGTATTGCAACAAACGAAGCAAAACTCAGAAATTGAAATAATTAATTCCTTTTCATATTATTCCATATAAGTTCATATGTTCTAGAAAAGTACTTTTGCGCCTCAAGAATCAAGAACAAGGCAAACATAATATTCTTCAAATGGTGTAACACAAAATAGGAACGGATTTAGTCGACAGTATTATTTCATCATGTATTGTTAAAACTTGAAAGTCACAACTAGAGTGTCGACCATCAGAACAACTTTCCGGTTACACTGTCATTATTATCAGATTTTGAAAGAGAGACTAACAAACCAGAATCAATCTTCAAGGACTTAAACTTTCCATCCTTGACCACCACTCGATCTCAGACTTTTTGCCCAATCAAATTTCTTTGTGTTTGAACCCACTTTCGTAACTGGATTCATAGTTCCTGATGATCTAGAACTAGGCCGAGGAGGAAGACCCTTTTCCCTTTCAGATAGTGCTGGCTTTTTGGTCTCTTTTATTTCAATCTTGGTTCCTCCTTCCATTTGTATGTTTATATTCACCTCACAAAATGCTAATTTGCTTGCACTTCTCTCCTTTTGGTGCTGATAAAGCCTGTGCAATCTCAGAGCAAGGTGGCGTAACCCATCTTTGATTTCTTCCTCCAAGTCTTTTTCTACTTCCATCTCAAGCTCATTGCGAATCTTCAGTTCTTCTTCAGAAACAACGGTCCCGGAAAATCTTTGGTTTCTGCCTTGTAATCCCTTAAGACGATCATGATCATGTAAACTGACCTGTATCATAATACAACAGTTATAATCGATCAGTACATGAAATGACATAATTAAGGTTTTGACTAATGTACTGTTTTTATGTAGCAATTTATGCTTATATCCAAAACGTATTATATCGCATTAGCCACAAGGGACTTCGCCTTAAATTCTAAAAACGACGTCGTTTTGGATATAAGCTCAAACTGAAAAGTAACAAGGAACTAGTTAATTCTTTATGTGTCACCAGCCAAGTTTCGCTGGCCTCATCCGACTCCAAGATTGAAAGATCTGCAAAACCCACAAAGGATATCAAAGATTGATGAGAATAAACGTACAACAAAAGCAACGAATTTGATCTTCAACTAAACAGAATCAAAACCTAGTATATCTATACCTTTGTTGTTGCATATTCCTTGCTGGTCCATGATCTTCTACTTTTTGCTATCACTCACATTTCTACTTTGTGCTTCAAATCCACCATTTAAATCGTAGCACATCGATTAGGACTGATGTGAATGTGAACTTGGAAACTTGGAAAGGACATTATAGTTGGCATGAAGACGACATAAGCTGGTTTGCTTTAGTGAGCAAATGGCCGTTAGGGATGTTATTTTGGTTGGCTTATTCAAATTTAGGCGCCAAATATCTCAGCTCCAAACTACAGATTAATACAAAGTGATATATATGTTTTCCAGAATAGAAGTGCTTTACGTGGAAGGAAGGAATGGAAAGGGTTGGGTTGGCCTTGAAGCATAATCAATATGCACACATATATAGGGGATGATGGGCCTATGGAGAGTTACCCTTCCCTTGGGCTAATGTTGAACCTGTGCTTACAGAACTTCATTGGGAGAAAAAATATAAGTGCTGGGTTTAGTTTCATAAGAGTTGCTTGTTTATGTGATTAAATGTTGTATTGATTTGATTAATTAATCAATGCGTGCTTCTTCTTCTTGTGTTCATATCATCTGAGGGCTTTTGAACATGGGGAAAGTTGCGGTTTACGCCCTACACTACGTACTGCAGCTCCTCTGCCAAAAATGAGATCTGTTTCCAGAGTTTCTCCTGGTTACAGGAGAGCTCAAAGAAGTTACATTTGGTCTCATTATAATTCATATTCTTCATTAGCACAACCAATGTAAGGAATTAGAGTTTATACTCAAATCATACTCAAAATTAGTGGCACGAGATAAACTTAAAAGTTAATCTCTTTCCTTCAATCTCATAAGTCATAAGCATGGGGTGGTCTGTGGTTTACCTGAGACCAAAAGATATTAATGGTTTAACGAAGCACTATCTTTTATATGGACAAACAAGCTAGCGCTTGTATTGTGGTGTCATCTGTATGTGGAGCAAAAGTTTTAAACCCAAAGAACAAAATTGTATAGCCGATTGCAGATATAGCATGTAGCAGCAGCAGTATACTGTAATTTTAATCTATTTATCATCTTAGAGATGGATGTTTTGTTGGCTGTTAATGATCTGCAACACGAGGAACCTAACTAGCTAGTTCATTTTGAAGGTGCTTAATTTGATTGAAGATCGAGGTGGAGCAATGTTCCACCTCTTCCCTTCAGTAATCTATACCCTATATATTGTCCTAGAAAATGTAATCAGCCAGCTAGCACAGATATCAGCTAGGTACACAATTTCTCAACTAACCTAATTTTTCAATTCAGCCTTAATTTTTTTTTTGGCAAACAGAAAATTTTATTAAATAAAAAAAAATAGTACCTAAGGGGAAACATGAAACCAAAACCCCTTAGACCAAGTGGTTCTTTATTTTCCAAATCACCCTAACAAAACTTAGTTTGATAATTAGATTCCACCAAATCAGAATCTTCATTATTCGCTTCAGCCATAATGTTATTGTGCTTTCCAAGTTCAACATCATTCGAAACCAAAATTGCATTAGAATCAACTCCTTTGTCTCCATGAGAGTCTGTAAAAATCTTTTCTATATGATTCTCTTCTCGCTCAGCTGAAAGGACTTGAAAAGAGTTACACAAAGAAACTGTTGGGATATGTTGTTGCCCGACCTCTAGATCGAGCACTACGTGCATTAGGTGTTACAAGAACACTCATAGAAAATGGGTTCTGCAAACCTTCAATATGATTGTCCACAAGGTGATCCTCACAAATGACACCAGAAACCTGTCCCAAAGTAGTTGGAACATGAATAGGAGAATTCAGCCTAATTTAGTCATGCATGAACATTTGTTCTCTAGATAATCATTAAGATCGATCATCCGATTTGATGACCATATATATGTTTTTCGAATTGGATCGTAGCAAACTAGCAACCCACCCCAATCCTCAAGTTTTATAGACAGACTTGTGTTGGTCTGCTACTGCAAAAACCCTAGCAGAAAGAAGAACGTATGGCTAGGGTTGTGGCTTCTTGTACTGAGTGATTTCTTCTTTTCCATGTTTTGCAAGACAGGTTACATATATAACGAACTAGCTCATACTAGTGTACGTGGAGTGGAAGTGCAGAAAATGCTATAGCTAGGGCTCCTCCTACGTATGTATCTTCTTCTTCTTCGATGGGCTGTTCCTCTCCATGGCTTCTTCACTATAGCTTTATATATATATATATATATATATATATATATACACACACAGAG
>NC_020491.1:19814295-19819356 GCF_000184155.1 Fragaria vesca subsp. vesca
TCATAATAAGGGATCCCTTAGTGGAAGGGCCCTATATATATATATATATATATGGTAGAGTTTTTTTCATAGATTTAAGTTGAGTAACTAATATAAGAAAAGTTACCGCGCGCGCCTCTCTGATCTTAAGCTAGTCGTCCTAGCTAGGTTCCATTAGATTGGCACATACATGAGCACGTACTCTATAATTAACATGAGGTCGTTCATTCATTCAGTACATCTTCTGCCTTTGTCGATAAATAAAATTAAGGTACTTGTCGATCGGGCCCCGTCTTCATAGATGGATGGGAGGTTAATTGGACTGTTGGGTGTGGATGAATTATTTCAACACAAGTTTAAAGAGACTTCATATTTTTCAAGTTCTGCAAGACTTGTTTGTGTCCTTCCATAAATAGCTCATAATCACAAGCTGAATCAACCATCAAAGACAGCATAGAAGTAAAGAAGAGGGAGTTGAGAGATGGAAGTGAAGAAAATGCTGGGGCTCCTCTTTGGGATCTTCTTCCTCGATGGGCTGTTCCTCCTCGCTGCGGCTTCTAACGTCCACCACTACAGCTTTATAGTAAGGATCGTCTACGTATATGGATCATGCATGAGTATTTTTCTTCATACCTTAAAGCTTACTGTTAAGATCATTGCAGCTGAAGGAGACGAACTTTACAAGACTATGTTTCGAAAAGCCGATGCTCACCGTAAATGAGCAGTTCCCAGGACCCACTATTCATGTTCGCAAAGGAGATACTGCTTTTGTTAATGTTCACAATGACGGCAAATATGGTGTCACCATCCACTGGTTCTCTCTCTCTCTCTCAAATAATATCGATCACTGTTCTCAGTTTTGATACTCTACTTCACTATGGTTGGACTGATGTAGCTAATTATTCTAGGCATGGAGTGAAGCAACCAAATAATCCATGGTCAGATGGTCCGGAAAACATCACTCAATGCCCGATTCAGCCAGGGAAAAACTTCACTTATGAAGTCATTTTTTCAGATGAAGAAGGCACGCTATGGTGGCATGCGCATAGTGATTGGTCACGAGCCACAGTCCATGGCCACATCGTTATTTTGCCTGAAATAGGAAAGACATATCCATTTCCCGAGCCTTATGCAGAGCAAACACTTTTTCTTGGTACATACATACATATGTGATCTATAATTTTAACCTGTCCCGGTCTTATAGTTCAAATCTAGCTAGTTATGCTTACTCTGTCACATCTAGTATTCGGACTCCCTCTTATTGATACATATGGTATTGGCAGCATCTTGGTTCAATACTGATGTGAAGGAACTAATTGATGATGCTACACTTATTGGAGGTGACCCAGACCCGTCGGATGGATTCACCATCAACGGCTGGCCAGGAGCTTTGTACAATTGCTCTAATGGTATTTACATCTATATGAAATAATGCCAATCGATCTGTGCAAAGACTTTTGTTCAAAAGTTTACTTTCTTCTGTTACATGTTGCAGAAACCATATCGACTTTTGATGTTGAATACGGCAAGACCTATCTTTTTCGTTTAGTGAGTGGTGTGATGAACGAAGAAATGTTCTTCGGAATCGCCGGACACAACTTCACCGTGGTAACTCAAGACGCAGCATACCTCAAGCCAATAGTGACAAGCTACATAATGATAGCTCCAGGCCAAACCATGGACATTCTACTCACAGCAGACCAGTCTCCAAGTTCCTACTACATTGCTGCTAGTCCCTTCTTTGTATTCGGGAGCTCCATTCGACAATACCACCACCACAGCTATTCTCCGGTACACAAACGCAACTGCCCCGTCCTCCATTCCTTTTCCTTCACTTCCCTCGACGACAGACAAAGAATCTGTAGATAACTTCACAAGCAAGTTGAAGGCTTTAGCAAGCGAGGAACATCCCATTAGTGTGCCTCAAAATATTACCAAAAGAATCATTATCACAGTTTCGGTGAATCAGCTACCCTGTGATCTTGTTAATGGCACTTGTGGGGGTCCTCAAGGTAATAGACTGGCTGCTAGCTTAAACAATATCAGTTTCTCTACCCCAACTACAGATATACTGCAACAATACTACAGGTACTGATACATGTGTACATGTGTACATGCTATGCCTACATTTTTTTTTACAGTTTTACCTCAAGCGCGTACTGATACATACAGGTGATTAACTTATGGTAATTGCGCAGCATGTTGAATGATACCAGCTTTGACAGTGACTTTCCTAGTCAACCAGCTGTGGTATTCAACTTTACAGGGGATGATGCAGACGATTATTTACTGCCAGAAGTAGGGACGAAGGCGAAATTGGTTGAGTACGGGGCATCGGTTGAAATTGTGTACCAAGGGACTAATATTGGGAATGCAGAAAACCATCCGATGCATTTGCATGGTTATAGCTTCTATGTCGTCGGATCAGCTTATGGCAATTGGAACGAGACCACTTCTCCGGACACTTACAACTTGATCGATCCGCCGGAAGTGAATACCGTCGGAGTTCCTAAGAATGGATGGACTGCCATTCGATTCGTTGCTAACAATCCTGGTAAATAGAACAACCTTTCTCCTTCTCATACATATTGGATTAATTGCTATGATCTAGAGTTAGGTTTTATGACTAGTATGTGTCCAACCTATAATGGGTAAGTAGTACTATTTGAACTACATATGTTTGCAATCATTTATACTGTGTGTGAATTGCAAACTGAAGAAGAATTTCCATGTTTTAGGAGTGTGGTTTATGCATTGTCATTTGGAACGTCATGCTAGTTGGGGCATGAACACAGTACTTATAGTGAAGAATGGACCAACCAATGATACCAAGATCCGACCACCTCCTCCGAACTTGCCAATCTGTGCTTAGTCTTGGCACCATATGGTCACGTTTATTTTTATTTATGGGGAAGTGAATGCAAGTTTTCTCTTGTTCTTTGCTTTGTATTATTTTGTGAGAGATGTTGGCCTCGTCCCTCTTTCTATGATGTAATATTTCTTTCCTCTTCAATAAAATTCTAAGTTAGGAATTAGTAGGTTATCCTTACCGACAGAAAAGAAAAAAAAAATGTAATTACATGAATTGCCTTTCGAAAATAATATATTGGATGGTGGAAGAAAGAGAAATTTTATTAGCACATTGCTATTTTCTAGATACACACCCCATATTTTTGTAAAAATATTTATTTCCATTTTGCCTTTTGCTCAATAGACTAATCATAACTCCGGCTTCTCTTTTACGGCAAGGATGGTCGGCAACAAGGAAAAGCACCGGGATTGCAAATGTCAAAGCTGGTGATCCTAATTGGTGGGTGGTTGGCTGCCAGAGAGAACTACAAGTAAACAACTACAAGTTTTGATTGCATATGAATTATGGTATGACTTTCTCTTAATTGAGTTAATCCATTCTAAAATTCATTTTGATTACAACCAACAAACCTGAGTTTTCAAAACTGAAATGCCTCTACAAGAGCAAATCATTGAGATTTCGGGTTTCAATTGTGGTTGACTTGGATTCCTTACGAAGCTATTCCATTCCATGTGAAACCATGAATTTGGTGTTAATCGATCAAAACTTTGATTGATAAGTTACATGCAAGGTTTCCCTATATTTATTATAATATATGGGTTTGTATCACGGAGATTTTTCTGAAGATGGAGGAGTAAAAGGAAGAACACAACAAGAGGAAGTATAAGGGAAAAATGACAAAAAAAATTAAAGAGATGTGTATTAAACATATAAGAATGTGTGAATAAAATTAGGGACAATGCCCACTAACCCTAATTTTAAGAATTTTATTCCCACTAACAAAATCAGATTTTAAAATTCCTAAGAGCCAACTTAAACAGCAAAAAGACAAATATATTCTTAATGAATTAAATAAACTACAATAGACCATTATAAGAGTATTATAAAATAAAATTTTTATGATCGGATTCCCACGACCAATGACGTTGACCAAACTCCGGCAACCTTTGACTGGGCTCCGGGGACTGTTGACCGGACTCTGGGGGCCGATGACCGGACTCCGGGGACCGTTGACCGGACTCCGGGGACCGTTGACCGGGCTTCGGCAACCGTTAACCGGACTCTGGGGACCGTTGTGCTTTAGTCACTTATAACAAGTCCCTATTAGGGGCAATATGCCCACTTATTGGGGTCAGTATGACCTCCTACTAGGGTCAGTAGGGCCTCATACTAGGGTCAATAAGCCCTCCTATTGAGGGCAGTAGGACCCTTGAACTTAAATATGTGCTTCAGTCATATATAACATGTCCATATTGAGGGCAATATAACCACCTATTGGGGTCAATAAGACCTTATATTGGGGGCAGTAGGACCTAATATCAAAGAGAACAAGCATGGAGACTCGAGTGATTAGAACCTAATATCACCTAAGTTCTTTCTCATACATGATTTCATCACCGCAGGTTACAAGCAAATTCATCCATGCACGAACAGAAACCAAGCATTATAACTCAAATATGACCACCACTATATCTATCAAGATGATACATCATGTGCACAACCCTTGAATAGGTATCAAAACCATCTATTGGAAATATGTCATGAATAGTGAAAGTACTTGTCCAAAAGCACAAGATACTAATCCCGGATAGCTCAAATTTGCAACCCAATTCCATACCATAGAGAATCAGAGACGATGAAGTGATGAACATATAATAATTGTACAAAACCTCACCATAAACCCCCAATATATATCAAGCTTGAAAAAGGCTCATATAACTCTAAAATTGACAATGCAAACCATTTTCAATGCTGTTAACTATTTCTATTCACCAAAATTGCACAACAATTTTGATTGAGCACCAATTCCTGCTACAATTTTGATTGAGCACCAAAATTAACTATTATCTCTAAGCACCAATTCCATCACTCAATTTCAAATTCATCTCAACAAAAAAAAAAAAAAGTTGTATACAAAATTTGATTGAGCATGAACCTTGAGGCCGGAGAGCGCGATCCAAGCGGAGATCGGCTCGACGGCGGCCTCTTCGAAGAGGTTCTGGAGGAGGGAGAGGTTGGTGAGGGTGGCAGTGCTAGTGTCCAAGGAGGAA
>NC_020491.1:19819376-19844464 GCF_000184155.1 Fragaria vesca subsp. vesca
GGGTGGCGGTGAGGTCTAGCTCGGTGAGACTTGGCGGTAACTCGACCGAGTTGAGGTTGGGAGTTGGCAGCTGATGAGATCGAGGATGAGTCGCCATCGTCCTTGGCCGTTGAAAAAACCAGACCTGAGCTTGGACCGGTTCCAGATCAAGATGGAGAAGCCGATCTCCGACACGGTGGATGACGACGAGTTTGGGGACTTGATCGATGATGACGACGGCCTTGGGTACCTCGACGACGGCCTTGGAAGATGACCGAACATCCGCGCCGGAAGCAGCTCTCAGAGAGAGAGAGAGAGAGAGAGATCTAGACAAGAGAGAAGAGAAAAAGAGAGTGCAAGGGTATTTTGGACATCAAAAATAGATTAAAAACTGAAAGGTTGGCTAGTGGGAATAAGCTCTTAGACATTACAGGGTTAGTGGGAATTTTAGATTCTTATTTTATTAGTGGGAAAAAATTTCACAAAAACTGGGCGGAAGGAAATTTTCCCATAAAATTACTCTGGAAAAAAACCTCCTATGGATGGTGGAAGAAAACCTCCGCACTTTTGTTATTTGGGTTCAGGATTTTAGAATGTCACCGTATTACTAGTATAACTTAATCAGTAGCTATTATCATCAGACTTTGTGTGAACTGTGGAGTTCCATTTTTGTACATCAATCGATGCTTTGTTTTCCCGATATGAGATTAGTATTCTAAACACTTTTTCAAAAATTTGTGGCTTTCCACTCTAGTCTCCTTGCTCCTTGCTTGCCAGGAGTTGGCTTTAACCAGAAGAAAAAAAAGGAAGCCCATCAATGCTAACATCATAACCTTAAGGAAGCATCGATCAACATCATATATCAAATTTTCAATCAGGCGATATCTAAAGTAGAATTCAGATCTCGAGCTCTGTAAACTAATTAGCTAACCATAACGAAAATAATGTTCTAATGTTCTGTTCACCCATATCTCTTCCCTTGCTCATTGAGAAGAATCATTCTAATGATTCTATTATAGGAGCTAAAATCGTCTCGCTAAGACTGGAGTGAACTTGGGCCTGCTTGAAGAAACAGAATTCTGCGACCATGATGAAGGCTTAAATCTCCCGGAAAGTATATATGCAGCAGCAGCACTTATTTTCCTTCTCTTAGTTTCCAGTCCCGTAATTTTCTTATTGGCCACGGGAAACCCAGATGACCTAAGAAAGATTGAAGAAGCATTAATCAAAGCGCGTGTATCCCTTCTAGTTTTGTCAAACTTAGTAGAGAACTTCACCTGGGACGCAGCAGCAGCGTCCTCTTCTGCCGCTGGAAGCAGTCGTATATTGATGCCCATTCTCCTTGAAGCAGCCTCTTCTTCTTTTGAGATCTAAGTTTGGCCCTCAGGGACTTGTTAAGGGAATACTCGTCTGAATGCCTCTGGTCAGAAATTCTCCGTAAGCGGACTAGCATTGGCTCGGCTTCCTTCTTCTTTTGCAGATCCTTTTCTTGATGTTCAAGACGATAAAATGGATCTGCCAGCATACCTCTTTCATCATCTGTAGGAAGTGCAAGGGTTTCTGCATCCTCAATGTCAAAATCCTCAGTCTTTTGTTGAGCACCACTAACAATCACATACCGACAATTCTTCGGATCTGTCTGCATAACAATCTCCTCTTTGCAGCATGCAGCCTTCATGGTGAAGCTCCATATCTTTGTTGAATAGTAGTTTCCTACATGCTTTTTTTCAGCGTTGAACCGAACACCCTTTGCGATCATAGAATTGCACCCACTGCACCATATGTTGTATGGCATCTCAAACCTTATAATCAGAATACCTTGGTCGAATTTTCGTGCTCTCCCTCAAAGCATGTTGGCCATGGAACTTGTTCAAAGAACCCTGATTCGGGCTCCATTCTGGGGGATAATAGAAGTTGTCAGCTCTAGCAGCTGCAAGTGAAGACATTTTTTAATTCCTGAACTTATTATATCACTGTGAAGCAATTCCGTTTAATCAGATGTCTGTTCAACTCATCCTGTTATTGAACTTCTGCTTTCCGTTTTCGTGTACAACAAAGACAAGCCCGTTTCAGTTCCTATTTATAGCAGCACAGATCTATTCCTCGTCCAAGAAGAAAAAGGAAACCTGCCCTATTCAAAATTGTAAAAGGAAACATATAAGGACTTCTATCAAGAAAATGAAATTAGATTTTCACCAAAAGATTTTTAACCACTTCAGTATCTGTAGACCTCGTCCAACTCAATCCTCCTATAGACTTTGTTTTTGCTGCCAATGTATTACTATCAGTTGAAATTCTAATACTCTTAACCTTCGTTTCTTCAACCCCTTCTCTAATAGAAGTGAACCACTTAGACCACACTAGCCCCCAAAACCAAAGACAAAACATTGGGGCTTTTGCATTGTTACGCAGCCAGTATAGTAAGTATCGTAGCCATATGACATCAAAATGATAAATCAACAAGCAAACAAATTTGACAGCATTTTCTTCCCAAGTAAACTGCAATACATTGAATAAACCACCTTCGGAGGACAAAATGTACTGACTTGCAAAAATTGAACCTGTGGTATACAAACATATAGAGAAGCGGGACTGAAACTATGGTTCTGGAAATACGTTAATATCACGAGTTCATGACCATTAAAGGTTACTGTAACAAGAACATTTTAGGATTATGAAAATACACAAGTAAAGCTGCTTTCAAGAGCTACATATGTAGGACCAAATTAGAATGAAAATCATAATGTGTATTCTGTTTTTATACCTTAAATCTTAAATGTTTTACCAATAAAACAAGATTTTGATGATAGAAATTAATTTGTTATCTCATGAAACAGCTGAAACAACAGTAATGTCAGCTTTGGTGAGAATGACAGAATTTGAAATGTAGATAAACAGGTAAACTCCGGTGTGTTTTGAGCTTTAGAACAACTATATCTATATGACTATTCTTATTCTTTATTTTAATTAGAGCACCTCGACACCCAATGACAGGGAACACTGATCTAGGGGGATATAACAATACTGACAACGAGGCTTATAGAAATACAGGGATGCAAAAGGACTTCGTAGGTACTTCAATTGTACACAACTATCTACTGTGTGGTAAATTCTTGAAATATCAGGATCAAAGAGACCTCACGGCCTCACACCCTCATGGTTTCCATAACTCATCAACTAACAATATTAACAAAGGAGGAAAGCGACCAACATGAATTAGTAATTTTAAAGCGCACAATTCATACAATTAAGGAAGTTTCAGGTTAGATGGTGCAGAAGAAACAAAATGCAGGGTGTAAGTGAAGAAACAATGCAAGCCAAAGAACAAAGAATCAAGTGTCAAAAAATCAGATCACATGGAGTTAATGACAACTACATTCATTTGTCAAAACAGCACTATGCCTTACAATGCGGTACAAAATCAAATTGATCAGAGTGCGATCCCAACAAATAGCATACTGCATATAAGTACTAATGCAGAATGGTAAAGTCCAAAGAAAACCAGTAATTGCTCAAGCAAGTTGGGTGGATAATCATAAGCAAACCTTTAATCGAATAATATCCGTCACTTCCCTAGCACCTACGAGCACAAACACTAATCTGACAGATACACCATAAACATATAGGAACTGTTTTTCAACTGTTGGATAAGTAGCTATATCCTATACAACATCCATTACTTGCAATCCAAAAACCATATAAACCAAATCATTACTCACATTACTTTGAGACCAAAAGGATTTCAGGTTTCTTAGCTTTGCTCGGCGTGTTAACATTTGAAGCAGAATTAGCACCAGCCGCCACAGCCTTGGCCGCCTCACGCCCCCTGTTATCAAGCTGAATGAGACTCTGAGTAGCTAAAATTGCCTGCGGCACCAAATCATGAGATGCCCTGGCATACAATCTCCTCACCGCAACAGAAGCAGCATCCTTAACATCCTGAGAATTCAAAGGCCCCAACAAACAATGCCCCAATATGCGTAGCGCCGGCTGCAAAAGCTCCCATGGCAATGGAATCCTTGCCCCCTTCGACTCCTCCACATGACTGACACCATTACCGTTCCCATTTTGCTCAATTCTCAGTTGACCCATTTCTTCCGCCACATCATCCTCAATCCCAATCTCACTCTCATTCTCATTACCACTCCCAGCCTCCGAGAACCCAGCAATCTCCGGCTCACCATGGCTATCACCGGATTCGAATTGCTTCTGACAAGAGCAATCTTGGCCGGCCCAAGAAGTTAGGAACCTGCAAAACTCTATCTTGGACCAAGCCGGCATCTGTGAAATGTGCTTGTAGTAAGAGTCCAGCGCAACTCCGACAATGCAGGCCCGTTTGGTCGACTTCACGGCCACCTGAGGCTCCAGCGGCGGCGACAGAACCCCGATAGATTGCACATTACTGCCATTCGAGTTCGAAATACTCATCTTGGGGCTCCGAGCCGGAATGTGGTAGAGTGAAGGCTGAGAGAGGTCCGGGATCGAAACGACAACAGGCTTGCCGTTCCGGGCCTTGGTCTCGGCGGCGTAGAGAGCGAGGAGAACCGCCTCGAAGCCGGCGAGGGAGGGAAGAGAGGTCAAAGAGTCAGAGGAGAGAGAGTGGATTCTGGAGAGGTAGAGGCCGGAGAGGAGAGGGAGGAAGGAGAAAACGACGAGTCGTAGATGGGGTTCGGAGGAGAGGAAAGTGTCGTAGAGCCAGTTGCAGAGGGGGTCGGATCCGGAGCCGGAGAGAGGGGAGGAGAGGACGGCGGACACGGCGGAGTAGGCGTGGAGGGAGGAGAGGAGAGAGAGGGCGGGGCGGTCGGAGTCGGCGAGGGAGGAGAGAGGGGAGGAGAGAGAAGGAGGGAGGAGAGTGGCGAGGGAGTGGATGCGGGAGCGGGCTTTGGAGATGGATTCCCACCAGGAGTGCATTGGGTCGTCGTCGGTAGCGGTGAGCGAGGAGAGGGTGTTGCGGGTGGTGGGTCTGGGGTTTGGGTTAGGGTTTGGGTTGGTGGCGGTGGCGGTGGCGGTGGCGGTGGAGGAGGCGGAGGAGGTGGGGGAGTTGGAGCTGTGATTTGGGTGGAGGTCCATTCTGGGTTTGACTGAGAGAGTGAGGGTCAGTGGATCTGGGAGAGAGGAGACTGTGGGTTTTGGGTAAAGGAGTCTTCTTTCGGTAAGGGTCGGTCTGAGATCGGAGGTGAAATCCAGAGGAGGGGAGTAGAAGAAGAAGAAGAAGAAGAAGGTCTTAGCGAGTTCTTGGGAATTTATCTCTCCCTTTTTTATTTTCCAGTGTGGCAAATCACTGCTTCGGTTGTAACTATATGCATATGATATTCTTATAAGCACGATCCAATTTTAGTCGTCTATAAATATTTATATGTTTGATCATGTATCTATATTATATCTTTTATTTTTAATCATTTATATATGTATATGTAGATGTGTACTAAAGATACCGATAAAAATGTAATCAGACAACGCATGTATTAACGAATGACGCAGTTGTATTTAAAATTAGATACTCGATATAGAGTTGTGTATATCAACTCCCTTGACTTGATGGATCAGTTTCGAGTAACTCAGCATATTGTAGTTTTATAATTCGAGACTATGGAGTTGGCGGTGGCGTTGTATAGTTTGCTCATACGCGAAAAATGTTACGCCTCATCCATTGTTGTATCACAAGACTTGGTTCAAGCTTTATTGCATCCAAAATATTCAACATGTTGTATTTGGATCAAACTGAAGACTTTTAATCGGGGAGTGGTGCATGTGTGCCTTACCATGTCACCCAATGATCATGTACGGCAAGAAGAAAATTAGGGTTTCCACTGTTGATGTACTCCTGGTGCAGTACCGGTACGAGTGTTTACTCGTGCGTTGTCATGATTACATGATGATTAGTCATGGGGGGTCTTCTCTGTCCCCGTGAACAGGAAGACAACCATGAAGTAATACAGGCGTTGGCTATATCCGGCAGCCCTAGCAATGGTGTTTAGGGCACACGTTCAGGCCTTCCTCTTTGTACCCTCTAGCCCTTCTCTAGTTAGCATCATTTTTTTTCCAACGAAACGAGATCGGTTAACATTGAGGACATGCCAGCTTTTCCCTCTCCATCTAAGATCACAAGGGTGCCTCAAGTAAGGGAAGATGAGAAGCATGAGGATGGTAAACGTCCCAAGCATGCGTTAGTAGTGATCATGCTCTCTTTGAATCTAGAAGACCTAGGTCTCTCTATTGCTATAGATGGTGGATTAGGGGTTGTTAGGAACAAGATGTCTCCAAAGAAGAAGGACAAGCCTCGCGGAAGCAAGAACACAAAATTGGTGCAAGGAGAGGCGTCGAGTTCTATAACATCGAGTTATGTGGAAGAGAAAGGCCTCGAGGCTGAGGCTATGGGAGAATAGTTTTCCTAAAGCTTCTAGGAAAGACCCTTATCAAACCCTAACAAGGTCTCTCTCTCTGTCTCTCTCTATATCTCTATCTCTCAAATCGATGAAAGCTACACTAATGGGGTCTTAGATCTCTATCCTTGTGAGCTAAGTTTCTTTACTTGTGTTAAGTATGTTCATTTGCTTTCTAATTCGTTATGTCCACCGTTTTAGACTATAGTCTTTTAGGTTGTTTTTCAATTCGTAGTTTGTAGTGAAATAAATAGACTCTATTTGTGTTTGAGTTGTCCTTGGACTACACATGTTTGACCTTTATGGTCGTGTATTTTCCATCGATAAATTTTCTCCGCTTACCTAAAAAAATAAAAACAAACAACAAATCTTAATGACACTTAAATTCTCGAGATCTACATTTATTTCACCACAACAACAAAAAGAAAGAATATCCATTCGAATCCAGAGCTGCACGAAAAAAAAACCATAAAGATGATTTAGATGTCAAATCAAAACCAGATTTTTAACATACCATAAATATTAACAGATTCACCTTACGAAGCGAACACCTAACAGAAAGAATCAACAGATCCAAATAGCACACACATTTCCGAAATCCACAATAACTTCAACACAACAAAAAAAAATGAAAATCCGATCGAATCTACAAGAAATGGAAACTTGCCTCTCATCTTTTCATACCCACGCATGTTCCTATATGTCATCACCCTACAAACAACAAAAGCCGGCGATCCCCCGTTGAAAAACGTCGGGTAGTAGTAGGTAGGCAGGTTCGGCCCAATAATCGAGTCAATAAAACAACACGCCTTTTTTTTGTTCGTTGTAAATCACAAAGCTTTCTCGCGGGGCCCCACCGCTCAGTCACTATTTTCCTTCTCTTCTTCTTCTTCTTCTTCTTCTCCTTCTCCAGTTTAGTCAGCTCCTCCCATACTCCGCTCTCTCTCTCTCCCCGCTGCATTGTAACGGCGTCGTTTTATGGGTACTCTCTCGCATGCGATCGCCCCCAGGCTCGCCTCCCCCGCCGTCCACCGCCGCCGTCACGGTAATGGAATATTCTCCTCCTCCGTCTCCTCCTCTTCTCCTTCTTCTCGAAACTCGCGCTCTGCTTCGAGATTGACGAAGAGGAAGAGCGTGAGAGTCGTCGCCGGAATCAAGAACAACCGTGACATCGACTTCAGCGATCCTGATTGGAAATCAAAGTTCCAGAGCGATTTCGAGAAGCGCTTCGCCATCCCTCACATCACCGACGTCTTCCCCGACGCCGTTCCCATTCCCTCCACCTTCTGCCTCAAGATGAGGTACCGCCGCCGCCGCTTCTGAATTCTCCGTAATTTGCGCTAAATTCATGACAATTCTGACCAAGCTTGATCGGATTATTTGCAGAACTCCGGTGATCGAAGACTTCGCCGGCGGTTATCCCTCCGACGAGGAGTGGCACGGGTACATAAATAACAACGATCGCGTACTTCTCAAGGTGAATTAGTCTCTCTCTCTGTGATTGTGATTTCTTTGTATTCAGAGTAAAGTACAAGCTTTTTGATTCTTTAACCTTTTCAATTCTTTTTACTACTGCTATCTAACTTTTACTGTACGGTAATAAAAGAATGGTAATTTTGTTATTTTTTGTTTGTTAAGAGTGAGATATAACTACTCTTTGTGTTCTGTTGAATTTTTCAGACTATATACTACTCATCACCTACCTCTGCCGGTGCCGAATGCATTGATCCTAATTGTACTTGGGTGGAGCAATGGTAAATTTTTTCTCCTCAGCTTGCTTATCTGATTGTTGCGCTTAGTTTTTCTCGAATTTTCGTGTGTCGATGGATTCTATCAGGTTCTATCGTTTTCGTACTATGTCATGTTTCAGCTCATTGTAAAGGATCATACGAGCTACTCAGCTTCAAAGTTTTGCTTGAACAAGAATGCAACTTGAGTTGAACATGTTGGTAGGAAGCTTGTGATGAAAATGAGCTGAAATTTTGCAGGGTTCATCGTGCTGGGCCACGAGAAAAGATATATTTTAAACCAGAAGAAGTGAAAGCAGCAATTGTCACATGCGGAGGGCTCTGTCCTGGTCTTAATGATGTCATCAGACAGGTATACTCTTTCAACAGTAACTGTAAATGTCCTAGTGATGCTAGTGATTTTTATCTGCACTGGTTTTGAACCATTATCTATAAATACTTATTCATAATGTGTCGGAAATTGTAGCTATTAAATTGCTTATTGAACAATAGTTTCAGTTTTCGCACATTCTGATTAAGATAAACAAGGTGTTTGCTACTATGGTTATGGTGACTTATAGATAAAGTAGTATCAGCATTTAGAGTAAAATAACATGATTTAGGATTGGTAGCAGCGAAATTAGACATGTAGGAACATAACTGAGATGATAGTGGGCAAGACTCGGAATAATTCTTTGATAATAAGCCTTAGATTGATTCTCAGAAACTCTTCATTATCTTTACCATGACATTTCTACATGACCACAACAGCCTCATGGTGTTCTTGCGCAAACAGGCTTTGTTCTGGACTTCCAAAGAGGTTTTTCTTTTCGAACCACACTATGTGTCTGTCTTGCATTATTTTTCGTGGTGATATATCATGGTATCATTGTTTTTTTTTTTTTTGTCTCCTTACATGAGAGCAAACTACGAAAGCTGTGCATGATATAAATGGCTATTCTAAGAAGAAAAATAGAAAACATCTATCATTGCCTTTTTGATGAATAACAGGGTGAAAACCATATGATAGACCCAAGAGCTGTGCTACTCTTAAACTGTTGTCAAGACTGTATTAACTATATTAAGAAATTGGTATCACTGTGTGCATGTTTTCTGGCTATAGATATACTAGCCTTGAACATTTTTCTTATAGTAATAATGCTAGACAGTTGTGTTGTGGTCAAAGGCTTTACATCCACTGATGTAATTTTTTTTTAAATTACATCGATTGTAGTTACTAAACATGTGATTGAGCTTAGTGTCTTCCCTACATGTTACCCTGTCAGTCTTCATACTTTGAGATTTATTCTTTTAACATACTTCAATCACCTATTATATGCAGATTGTCATTACACTTGAAATATATGGTGTAAAAAAGATTGTCGGGATTCCTTATGGTTATCGTGGATTTTCTGATAAAGAATTGGCCGAAATGCCAGTAAGTTCATTTGTATATCCTTGGTAGTATACATCTATGTATATCAATGAAAAAAAAAAATGTTAGTTTTGCTTCTTGCTTGCTTTCTAGTATAAGCATTCATTTTCTCTATTTAGAGAATCTCAGTGTTATAGACTAAGATCTTGAAAATGAATTGGTTAATCAGCTATCAAGGAAGGTGGTTCAAAATGTTCATCTTTCTGGTGGAAGCTTGTTAGGAGTTTCACGTGGAGGTCCCAGCGTTAGTGAGATTGTGGACAATTTACAGGTGATTATAATGAAAAGTTTCCTTGAGGGAATTGCTATTCTTGAAACATCCATTTATGCTGTAATTTTATTGTTATTACATTTATCTTTATATCAGGAAAGAGGGATCAACATGCTCTTTGTTTTGGGTGGAAACGGCACACATGCTGGAGCTGATGCAATACACACTGAGGTTGGTATAGCTTGTAGCTCTATTCTAACTTGTTGCACTATGTCACTCGTTGAATATGGTGAACTATTATGAAGACGTTCTTTCACTGATAAAATTTTACTCCGGTCCCTGTAGTGCAATGTGATGTCATAAACAATATTTGAAGGGAAAAGACAAAAGCAAGTTTGAATGAGCTATGCATCAAGTCTGTCTTTATTAACTCATGTCGTTAAAACTTCTCCACCAATGCTCTTGGAGTTAAGAATTTTGACAGTAACGTACACAAAAATGCTAGCATGGATTTCAGAGGGTCTTAATTTGTGATTTCATTAATCGTTGGAAGTTATTGTCACCCTTTCTTTTTTCCTTGCTTATCTTTTATGTGCTAGTTTAATTGTCCCCCACCCCCTTTTTTTGTAGTGCCGCAAAAGACAGTTAAGGGTGGCTATAGTTGGTGTGCCGAAAACCATAGACAATGACATTTTGTTGATGGACAAAACATTTGGTTTTGATACTGCTGTTGAAGAAGCACAGCGAGCAATAAATTCAGCATATATTGAGGTAGGATGAGTTATGATATTGTTTTTCTGTATGCTGCTCATTCCATGTCATATTTGCTGCTCATGCATGGAATATATTATATAGGCTTTGCCCAACCATTTCCTGGTTGTACTGATGTCCAAATAGTAAACTGACTTTTCTTCTCAATCTCTTAATAGGCACATAGTGCTTACCATGGTATTGGCATTGTCAAATTGATGGGTCGGAGTAGTGGATTCATAGCAATGCATGCATCCCTGGCTAGTGGACAAATTGACATATGTTTGATACCTGAGGTACTTCAAATACATTTTAATTGCATTATTAGTCAGGTACTTGGACACTATTTTAATTGCATATTAGCTTTTTAAACCAACACTGATTTATTGACATATGCACTTCCAAGGTACCTTTTCAAATACATGGCCCTCATGGTATTCTGCACCATCTGAAATACCTGATTGAAACAAAGGGATCAGCTGTGGTCTGTGTAGCAGAGGGAGCAGGTCAGGTAAGTTATAATTTTTGAAGGTTAAAAGTTTCCGGAAATGGGATTCCATGTCGAAGTGGAAAACTATTTTTTCGTTCATTTTCTCCAATTGATGTTTTTCTTATCAACCAAGTGAGGTTATTGAGTGTCGTACTTCTTTTAATGCAGAATTTAATACAGAAAACTAATGCTAAAGATGCATCGGGAAATGTTGTATTTGGGGATATTGGAGTACATATTCAACAAGAGGTTGGTGTTTCTGTATTGATGTGATTATGATTTTCATTGATTCTAAGGATTTCATCTCATTATTTTGGTCACATTTATAAGAAAACTTGAGGATCTAAATAGTATAACCATAATAAGTTGTCTAGTCTAACAGTTTCATCCTTGGTATATTAAGAACTGAATGTTGGTTTATAACTCATGGATATGTATTACCACTCTCTGGGTTATGATCTTGCTCTATAGGATTAGTAATCTTTATGTGGTTTGTAATGTGTTTTGATCCTCAATCTTAACTAGATTGATACACGGCATATTTTCTTCATGTAGCCGATGATCAAAACTAAGACTTTCAGTAAAATGTGTTTTAGAGCCTTGAACCTGAGAAACATGAGTATCTATTTACCCGAAAAAAAAAAACAAAAAAAAAAATTGTGTGATGCAGGAGTCCTTTTGTTTTTGTTGATATGAATTACCTGAATATTTTGTTTCAAAAATTGATTATCTTTTCATCAATATGGATGAAAGATTTGTTGATAACCATCTATGTTCTTCTGCCAGACAAAGAAACATTTCAAGGAGCTTGGTGTTCCTGTTGATGTGAAATATATAGACCCCACTTACATGATTCGTGCATGTCGTGCAAATGCATCAGATGGTATTCTTTGCGCTGTGCTAGGGCAGAATGCTGTGAGTGTCTCTATCCTTCTATGTCCTACTGCCCCTTAACTATTAGATCTTGAAACTACTAAGCTGGGAATCTCTGCTGAAGTACGCTGAATATGGTATGATATGACAGGTTCATGGTGCATTCGCTGGATATAGTGGCATCACAATTGGCATATGCAACACTCATTATGTATATCTTCCAATTCCTGAGGTTATTTCTCATTCTCGACTGGTGGATCCCAACAGTCGAATGTGGCACCGTTGCCTGACGTCAACAGGCCAGCCAGACTTCATCTAATTGTTAAGGCCTCACCACATTTTTGAGATATATAAGTTCAAAGAGTAAATTGTTAGGAAAAATAACCATCATCAGAGGAATCTGGTTTACTTGCTCGCGTCCCGCATGCTGTAGAAGAAATAATACAAAGGATGGCATTCACCTGTGCATTCAAAATTTATCAGTGTATAGCAGAACTGCTTCAGAGCCCTCTTAATACATCTGAAAGTTGGAATCTCAGAACCACCAAGCAATTGGTGCTTGGTTGATAATTTCATGTACATCATTGTTGTATCTTAGAAAATACACTGAATGAGTTCATTGATAACATGAACCAGACTAATTTATATTTAGTTTTGAAAATGGGATTGCTTGAGTTCCGTCATATATTTTTGAAATTGTATTGGTTCCTCACTTACAGAAAGTCCGGGATTCATTGAAATCTTTTTAGTGCTCTTACATTAGTTAGTGTTTACGGTGTGTGTCTTACACAATGAGCTAATCTGACACTCCGGAGCACACAGCGCGCTTCTTCATGGCTTTACAATGTAGAACAATCTTCCAAGTCTTTTAACGTTTCTCAAGTGCTCTACAATGAGGATGACACCAAGGTCTGCAGAATAATATAACTTGATTCCCTGCTTCTGAATTTCTGATGGACTGGTCAAAGATATGCCTCAGCTCCTCTATTATCGTGCAATTTAAACATTAGCTAATGGTTGGATACTTTGATTCTACTCAAATTGTTTTCCCTTCTCTGAAGATTCTACTTTGGATAATGATACATGAATGATGAATGTGACTCCACTAGTTAAAATCAAGGCCGGGTTCGAAGTTTACATTCGGATGTAGAGGTAAATGCTCTTTACAGTATAGAATAAATTGGTTTGTTGATGAAGAGTAATATGTGTACGAGAAAAGAAGAGTTTGATCATTTTTCTGTCGTAATTCTTAACCGCTAAAACTATAGAATCTCTGCTTTGAAACGAGCCATTGTACTCTGCGGGTTGCACAAGATTGCCATCTCATACAAACCCAAGAAAGCAGGAAATAGGGATTTATGGGTAAACATTTGACCCCATTTTCGGTTAGTGGTAAATGCTCTCAAACCAGCGCAGAGTTTCCAACCTTAGGAGTTACACAACACAAGACTGCCTCACTATACATAGTTACACTTGGGTGAAAGAAGTAACTTCAAGTAGGGTAGTGACAGTGCATCATCAGCATGGCTAGGGGATTGAAGTTGTTGATATTAATATATTAGCGTCCAGAGCAATGAACAAGTTAAACAAGTGGGTAGTGAATGTGATTCTTCTGGGTCTCTCTGACCAACTCCTTTTTGGGTTCTACTTTCTTTTAACCATCTCCACCTCTCTCCCCTTTTATTTGTTACAGTTTCCTTCACGCACTCTCACAAAAGTGTTCCCTGCACTGCTCATGCTCCTAGCTTGCCCTGCCGCTGCAGGTAGGTATATATTTCTTGGTCTCGTCCATTCAACATTCAATTTCTCGGTAAACCCAAATCCAGCTAAGCTCCCCATCCTCACAAAAGCTATACATCTCAAACTCGAATCATATCCAATGTGGTCTCGATCTACCATGCTAGCATTGATCCTTTAACGTTGCATGTCGACCTAAATTCACCTTGAAGCGTTTGATCATGTTGGTGTGTCATAGTGTCATATAATAGACCACAGAAATGTATATGCCACAGCTACAACATTAACATGGGGAGAGTTTGATCATGTTAGTTTGTAAATGCCACAACTACACCATTAACATGGGGAGAGTTTGATCATGTTAGTTTAGGAAGACTAATGTGATGGAACGCTCCCAATGTTGGAGTTTTGTCATGTACATTGATATTAGAGATAGATATAACATCGAATAATAATAGAAATGAAAAAATAGAATAAAGAAAAAAAACATTATAAGTCGGGGTAGTCTTTGCGATTATAATTATTAGCTAATATTGTGAAAGAATTAGACATTTCGGTAGATTAGATTAGGTCGAAGTTTGAACTTTGAACAAAATATGTCAAATAACCTGGCATTATTTAGGACAATGCATCATGCATTGTGAGATGCTGATACAAAATGAGACATAGATGCAATGATATGAGTGAGAAGAGAACTTGTGGGTTTCTGTGTTATCAGCTAATTTCACAGAGAGCTGTTAAAACCTCTACCAAACTCGAGCCAGTGTTGCAGAATACAGGAGGCACTGGACTTTGGGTCCCCACGAGAACACATGCAGAGATCAGAGAGATAGAGAGAGCTTTATAGTATAAAAATCGAGGTATGACTGAGGGGAAGCATGGTCTTCAAAACTTGATGTGTCCAAATAATTTGACAAATGGGAGGACTGGGATTAATAGCTTGTTTAACAATTTCAAGAAAATGAAATGCATTTCTTATAGTTGTGTTGGATCATCTATGGGGGTGAAGGCTATTGGGATCCTTGCTCATATAGTACAGTGTCAGTCCTTCAGTTGGTTTGGTATTTTAATCCAATTTGACCATGCTTAGGTGTTGGTAAATCAGTCAAGATAACTCATTTTATATATACAAATTATGGATGGTTTCGTATACAAGTGAGTGCGTAACTGTAGGACGTATCGTATACTGTTTCAGTCTTTTTAAAAAGTGGTGTCGATTACTATTAATATGCAAGTCACCCGATTGGAGATGTGAAGAAAGAATGAAGACCGGAAAGTGAAAACTCTCAATTCTTTCCTATGGTCTTTTCATTTTGGATCTAATCAGATTACATGCTCAGAACTTACTCGACCTCAGGTCTTCAACTCTAGTGTTTGAAAGAAACATTTTGGATTAGGTTTTTGGGTTTCAAATTTTTCAACGACGTTCGCATATATACATGATAATGTAATGTGGATGCATGGCTTGATCAAATAAAAGACTAAAATTGCATATTATGTGTTTGGTTTATTTGCACCTTAGTGCGTACAAGAATTCTCGACGAAACTATGGTACGTTTCTACCACTAAACAAGTCATTGCTTGAACGGAATCACCATTTCGATCAGAATTAAAAGTATCTCCCAAACCAGTAAGGAAGTACCAAATTGAGTGATACTTATCAAACTTTCAATTTTAATCAGTTTTCTTTAAAATTTAACCACCTTGTGTGGTAAAGTTGGTTAAGCTGCCTAATATGGAACTTTCATGTGTAGAGTTCAAGTCACGCCTTCCACTAGTTTGTGGTCAACAGGTTTGAGGGGTATCTAGGACCCGACGTTCGTGCGTATGCAACGAAAGATTAGTTTGGCTTTGTTGGGATACTCTCATGAACCTCGGTCTAAATACTAACAGGATCAAAATAAATAAATAAATAAATAAGCATCTCCCAAATAAACCTATATAAATTAAAGAATTGAAATTTTTTTAGTCCTTGTGGTTTGAAGTCAACATCTGTTTAGTCCTTATGGTTTTATTTTAATCTGAATAGTCCTTAAAGTCACAATTTTTCATCTAAATAGTCCTCATCGTTTTATTTTAATCTGAATGGTCCTTAAAGTCATGATTTTTCATCCAAATAGTCATTCCGATTCATTTTCTTAGTTAAAGGCTATAAGAACTATTTGGATGAAAAATCATGACTTTAAGGACTATTTAGATTAAAATAAAACCATAAGGACTATTTGGATGAAAAATCATGACTTTAAGGACTATTTAGATTAAAATAAAACCAAAAGGACAAAACAGATGTCAACTTCAAACCACAAGGACTATACAATATTTTATCCTAAATTAAAATTGTACATGAGGTTCCATATTAAAGAATTGTACATGAGTCCATATTGAGGTTCCAATTAAAATTGTACACGAGTACACATGTACCAAAAAGAGAAAATAGGAATAAGAGTGTGTCTATTGCCATCCCACAAATCATTTTGTTCACCCCCACGTTCTCTTCACTGCCAACTTATATATTTTTAATTATAGGTCTACTTTGTTCACCCATTTACAATACTTAAAATACTTTTTTCCCATTTTTTCTTTATTCACTCTAAATTCTTTTTTCACCCTACATATTTTTTTTTTCAATTTCATATTTGCTTTCTACATTCGATCTCTTCTTACCCCGCCTATATATTTTTTAATTTTAAATTTACTGTATTTCATATTGGAATACACACAATATAAGCCTCTTTCAATAGCCATTGAACTCCAAAAATAAAATGAAATTGAAGAAAACCATAAGATTAATATCATTTGGGTAAGTGGAATCACAAATTGAACAATAAAAATCACATTAAAGTATAAATCCAAATTAAAGAACAAGAAAAAAAAACTCTCAAACTTAATTAACAACTTATTGGTATCCGTCGATATCAAGATGCACAATGTATGTAAACTCTACTTGGAAAAAGCTCTGACGCCGATGAAAAAAAAACAAATCAAATATATAGAAGCGAGTGACTAGACATGAAAATTTACATACAAAATCGATATGAGAAATAATGAGTAAATGGATAAACGAAGCATCAATAAAGAAACAAAGAAGAAAAAAAAATATAAACAGTTCACCTCATCTTCAGTTGAATGTTAGTGTGTTCTTTAGATTTCCTAAGTTTTATGAACTATGTGTTTATCTAAAAAAAAAATTGTAATTTGTAACAACTTAATGTCCCTTGCTGTAATTTTACATTAAGGTATATTAGTCATTCAATAAATGAACAATGTATGAGGTGAAAAAAGTGGTTTGTGGGATGACAATAGACGCACTTAATAGGAATCACTAAATATTATTACTAAATTATCGAAGAAATTGTACTGGTGTACGAAAAAGAAAATTTTATCTCTTGAGTTCTACTGTTAGAGCTAAGAGATCTCTGCTTTCTGCTTTAATATTTAGTTTTTTGTTTTTTATTTGAGCTCCGTTTGTAATGACAAAAAAAAATTATCACCAAATTATCAAAGAAATTATACTGGTGTACCAAAAAGAAAATAGAATCATTACTCATTTCCATTATTTTTCACTCACTGGTTTATTCTTTCGACCTGTCTTCCATCATTACTACTGAAACTTGCATCATATGGGTAGTTGGATGCAGAGCAAAGCTAAGCTCAGATATTGACCGGTCTCACACTCAAAACAAATAGTGGTGGCCTCTCTCCAGGCCAATGGGGGGTCCATCACAGAAGCATTGCCAATCCCAATAGTAACAGACACCCAGTCCAGAAATGGATACAAAATCAAATTTATGTTCTTCCATCCAATTGAAACATTGATATAATTTTCTGTATTCATCTGAGAATGTCACTCGATGGAAAAAACCAAAGACAAAACTTCCATATAATTTTTTTCACTTTATACTTTCAGCTTCATTTTCTCACTGAACTGAAAGCTACAACAGAAAAGAAAAAACTGTATTCTGCACCATGATCACCCCCACTGTAGAGACCTATGGCTGTTTAGTATTGTGGTTATGAACTGCTGGTGGCTTTACTCTCATGCTTATAGCATGAGACCCCTGGATATGTTTTTTAATTTCTACTTCCCTTTATTCATCAAAGCTATCTCTCTCTCTAAATCTCTTTCCTGTGTTACTAAAGGGAAACACCAAAATACACACCAAAACTCCCATTCAACCAAACTGAATGAACTAGGGTGTGAAGGAGAAAAATTCACATCTCATGACTTTTCAGATGGATTGTCTGGTTTCCTCCTCTTAATGTCTGGACTACAATGTGAAGAATTTGCACATGACCCAACTGTAAACTCGTCACTTTTATAGCTCAAGCACGCAGCATCCAACACCCCAACTGGACTTTGGGGCACGGATGAAGCCGTGGTGCTTCCTCTATTAGCAGAGCCACTGATCAATGACAAATCTTTGATCAGCTCAACACATTTCAACACTCTTCCCTGCATATCCCACAAACATAAAAGCTTCAACAACTAAGTAAAAGATCAAAATAAATAGAACACCTTTTCTTAAAAGCAAAAGCAAATTTGTCCTATCATTTATGGCTTTGCATCTCTGGAACAGCCTTTTTACCTTTTCTACATGTGTGAAACAAGAAATGGCCTTCTCAATGTCCACCCCTTGCATCACTTCTCCTGAAATACAAAGTGCAACTGCTGCAGCAATTTCAGAAGGCCTGAATTCCAAGAAGTCAATACCTGCATTGATCCCATTCCAGCAGTTCATTGAATCCATTAATCCTAAAGAACACCGAAGTGCAAATTACATCTCAACAACACATTGTCAGAAAAAGACCTCTGATTGTGCCCAATATGACTTGCACTGATCTACTGATGGATGATGTCGGCAGATGTTTATCATCATTGATCTTGCTGAGGAAGTAATCAATGAAAGAGCACGGTGTATAAACTTGCATTCTCCATTTTAAGGTGCTTAGCACAAGAAGCTCCATTCTCATTATAGTTTTAGCTTCAAAGACATACTTGGGATCTCCAACCTGTGACCAACCACACATTAATAAAGCACTGATCAATACCAGCCTCAAACATATCGAATTGGTAGTCCAACAATAGCAGATAAATCCATATTATTTCTATACCTGCAAATCCACGGTCTGAGGTACATCAGTTTCCTCCATTTTGGTGGCCAATGATAAACAAGCTACAGCTAGCAGTTGCACTGCCCAAGTTTTATCTCTCTGAAAGGGGAAGACAAGGAAAGTGCGGAATCAAGAACATAAACAACATGAATGAAAACACATCATATGATACTGAAACAAAACAAAAAAAAAAAGAATGCAAATTTCGGGTCCAATTTCTGAACTTACAGGCAATGGATAAATGGAAAGGAAGCGATCCCAGTAGTTCATAGATAGACAAACACTCAATGGTCCAAAACTGTAATGTGCACGAGCCTGTTGATCACAATACACAAACATAATTCATGACCAAAGAAAAAAAAACATCACATTGACAATCAAAATGAGGTAAACATATGTGAAATTTACACAAAGGAAATGACCATAGGAAAAGTAGGCAAACATAGAAGGAAAACCAACATGATCAACATCCAATTCTAGAACACAGAGGAGTTGCCACAGAGAACTAGATTAGGCATAAACGTCATGATCATTGATTCCTCTACAACTTAGATACACTGCAAAGCATATAGAATACAACCAAACAAGTAAGCACATTGTAATGAGTATGTTTTAAGATGCTATTGAAGAACAAAACCCAGTTGCAGACACCTGAATTTCACAAAAACAAGTAGAAAGAAAAAATCATTATAACATAAAACCATAACCAATGGATCAAAAAAGCAATACTCAAAGAAAAGTACTATGATTTATGACCAACCAACCTTCAAAATCCAATCAACGGCCTGTCTTCTACTGCTCAAGTTCAAGTCCCCACTGCGCAGTCTCTTGAGGTAATCATCACTAGGCAAATGCTCACTTTCCCTCTTGACCATTTCACTAATCCTATCTTCACTCTGTAATGGGAACTCTTCCATAGATTTGGATCTATTATGACTAAATTTGGGGTCTTGATTGTGGAAAGCATTGTTGTTTTTATGGGGCATCAGAGGGGAGAGCCCAAAATCATCTAAACCATTAAAATCAACCTCATCGAAAGAGTTTTCAGCACAAAGAAGGTTTGAAGTGGCACAGTCAAAGCTGTCTGCCATTGGAGCACCTCAATATGCCCTGTCAAACCCAGTAAAATCTCATCAAATTAGAGCCTGGGTTTCATCAAAGATGGCATTTTGATTGTTCTGAAACAGACCCAACAAGGAGATAGAACTTATACAGAAAGTGTGGGTGTGGTATATAGATACAAACAAATACAAAGAGAGGGAGGGGAAGAGAGAGAGAGAAGGGAGGTGTGGGGAGAGACTATAAGCGGAAATAGAGGAGCCTTATGTAGGAAACGAGCATGTGTGTTAGGGTAAACGAGAGAGACAATGGGGGAGAGTGGCGAGCTCAGGGTAGGGGATTTGTAGACACAGAACCAAAACAAAGCCCACAAGGAAAACTAAACAGTTTGTGCTTTTCTTGTTTGTTTCTTTGTAGTTCAAAAATAGTGAAATAACATATAAGAGACACAATAAACACAACATATACATACAAAGCGAAATTTGTATAGGTAATTAGGGGTTCAATTGTTTAGAGATAAAGATAGGTTGTGATTCATATCCATGGTGTCTTGGCTTGTGATAATGCACATGTACCTGTCATTTTTTGTCCAAGATAATGAATTCAAGCTTTTATAGTATTTATGAAAATAAAGAAAATATCAGAAATAGTTTCTTTTCTCTGTATGAGATTTTTCTCTTCTTACGATAAGACAATCGAACTTTGAACCTAAATGTACATTGTAAATCAAACATAGAACACTAGTTAGTGGTTGTTATGTCGATCTCTTTTGATAAGAAATACATTATTGCAGAGAGAGCTTCTAATGAAGAGCTTCTAATGAGGACCTTATAATGAGGACTAAGTGAGGACTTTCAAATGAACGGTTGGATTAAGGTTTTGACTTTTAATTGATATTTTCTAATTCCCATGTGCATATCATCTATCCCTTCATTTGAAAGTCCTCACTTGGTCCTCATTATAAGGTCCTCATTGGAAGCTCTCCCCATTATTGCATATCCATTGTAATCCTTAAACGGTCAAAAGTAACAAAACTTAGTAACATGAAGGTAAATGCTCTTTTACTTATGTTATTGTAATTGCTGTAAAGTTGGATTGTGATTGTTTCACATGATTAGCTCTGATGCCGGTATGATTCTTCTATGTGTATAGGTAGAGTCACTAGAGTGGTTACATAATTAATTGTGAACATAAAAGACGTACCATATGACAATGCAATTTAGTTCAGTTGGTCCACAAGTATTCACTGTATTCTCATATTTATTCGCCTATGAAGATAAAAAGAAATAAAAATAGAAGTAATTGGTCAAATACTTGAATTCTTACAAACTCAGTTTGCTACTAGTTGAATCTGACCACAATGCATCAGCTAAGATCCTGCACAATTTAAATGCCTTCTAATGCCACAACCTTAGAAAGGATTGCTAGATTGGTAACAAAATGAAAGTCTTCCAAGGATTTCATTTATGAATTTACTATACCCCCGTCTTCACATTGTGGGAAGGGGAGACGTTTATAACTTGTGTGCTAAATCTTATTTGAATTATATTTGAAATTTTTTGATGCAGCGCGTCAAACATACATGTAAGAAAAACTCAAAACATATATGCTTACATATGTGTAAGAATTTCCGATGTTATAATAAAACTTGCTTATTAGTGATCACCCTTGACTAACTATTAGTGAGTGATACTCATGAGTTTAGATTCTTAAGCATCCACTTGAAGTAAGTGGCCTAAGTAAACAAAATTAATCATTCATAAATTAGCACCAAGAGAACAAGTGAGAGATAGAAATTGATTCTCCCTCTTGGATTTGCATGAAAGTAACTATGAACTAAAATTGAAGGCATATTCTACTAAAGATATGTGAATACAAATGATACTAGAGTGAGAAACGCCAAAGTAGCATGACGATGAAAAATTTCTGAGCCAAAACGGTTTAAGTTTTTATGGTCATTCTGCTGGGATTGCACAGAGCACGCGACTCCTCCCCAAGGTGGAAAATGACAAAGCCATTTTCTATCAGTCATTCTTCAGTTGAATCACTTCACCTCACCAAACCCACTTTACACATCTTTTACCTTCAACCCCCCTAAAACCCTAAATGTCAAGTGCCACTAAGCTTCCCAGCCTACCTCTCTCCATCCAAAGGTTCCACCAAATGCATATTGCATTCACAATCAGTTGTCATGTTTATGCTGATTGGGCTTACTTTACTCTTCTCGATAGACTTTTATTTTCTACAAGTCTAATTTTGTACATCTTTTTGTTTCGTGTAATGCTTCCATGTGTTTTCGTTTTTAAGTAAAAACCAACTCTTAATAAAAGTTAAATCATATCATACAAGTCGTTTAATAGATGGTCCATTAAAGTGTCTATTGTCCTGCTCAACCTAAAAGGACGTCGTAGTTTACTCCAATTTTCACAAACATCCCATGATTAAAGGCCGAATACCCCCACTTATTGTTGAAACATATATACGGATTGAGTTATAATTAGGCTAATCATCTACATTGTCTTACTGTGTCGACTGAGCTGTAAAGTCTAGAAATTCATACTGATTGAGATGGTATACAAGTATAATAGAGGTCATTAGTTGGACCAGGTTAAGTTCACATATCAATTCCATCTTCATATTTCACTCAAATTAGGCAAAGACATTCGTATATATGACACTCGAATGGCAAAATCTGAAACAACTTTGGATACTGATCAATATTCCTGCATTCATAAAAGTATAGACTTGTAAAATGAAATCTCTAAAGGAAAATGTGATCTTTGAATCATATTCCCTTTACTAGACTTTAGCAACACAAATTTCTTATCCTTTTCCTTCTCCTAGAGATGCTCTGTCTCTTTCTTATAGAGTCATATATACTCTCATATGAGACTGTTAGCCTTTCCACCATCTCTTTTGAGGGGGTTGCCTCCCAAAAATTCTCCAAGACCAAATTTGAACCACTTTTACTCCTACATGTTCTAAATCACGTGTAATCTTGTAACACAAATCTTAGTTTATAGAAGCACCCCTTGCTTGCACGCTTTGTAAGACCTTCTCAAGCATTGTTTGACTCACTCTTAACAGTTCAATGGCGCTCAATGTGTATATTAACTCGGTTCGTTTTTGGTGAAATATCTCAAGGAATTCTTTTACCAGCTAAGAAAATGCCCCTTCACCAATATTGTTACCATGGTCAAGTTTATAAGTAACTTATTCATGCTTAAAGAATTACAATTTCTGACTTTACCATTAACTTGGACATTTGCCGACACTGTAAGAGGTCTAGTTCTAAAACGAATTGAGTTTGAAATGTCCAACCAGTAACCACCATCATTGTTATCCCAATATGTCATTGGGTCACGTCCTTATCGTCTTCACTGGTCTATCTTACATCATTTATCTTACTTGGTTCGATTGTATCTTTACTTAGTTCAATATGTATTGTTGACTCAATTTCTTGTATGTTTTTTAGTATACATAATTCTCCTCTGATTAAATTGTTTGACACAAAAACATTAACAAGTATCGAAGCTCAATTCTCGTTGGATCTGCATGGCCACACCATGTTGATGGTGGTCCAAAAGCACAAAATTTCTTTTTGGTCTTTAGGGTTTATCAAGTGTTTGAGATTCGACCACTCTCTCTTTCAGCCTTTCTCTGATACCACGAGCCAAACCAAGCACCATGAAAAGAATCCAGAGCAAGAGCCAGAGATCAACAACAGACACCTAAATATACAAATAAAACCATCTCTCTCTCTCTCTCTCTACACTCTTAACGGATCTGCTTTTATTTCGTTTGTGATTTGTCCCCTCTTTCCCTTCCACTTGCAATTTGTATATAAACAAAATTCTAAACTGTCTCGTAATAGTTAGAAATGACAAGATTAATTAACATTTGTCCATTGTTGAAGAAGCTAGTGTTCTAGTACTAGAGTTAGAGAATAGAGACTAACTAATGTACTTATAGATCATTCCCAAGTGGATTAATATTTTTGTACTCTGATCAAATCTCATTATCTCGATATAGTAGCTTACTTATTAGCTGCCACAGCCAATGTTTGATTATAAATAAATAAGAACAGTAATGCAGAATTGTAGTCTTCCATTGTTTTGTTCAACAAGTACAAATTTGTGAAGGTAATTGGATCTCAACAACACATGAACTCAAAATGTCTTATTATCTGGGACCAAACAGAATACTGCAGTGTCTCATTATCAGAGTTTTAAACCTGGCAAATTAATTTAAGGCAAGGTAAAATTTTTGTTCAGGCTTCCAAATGATAGACCAAGAATACATGATGATTGCCAGAGAGCAACACTTTGTGCCAGCATCATCCGATTATGCAGGGTGATGAACAATGAGTCACCCTATTACATCTCGACGCATCAACTGAATTTAACTGTTCTAAAACATTTCAAATATATAAGAAAAGGATCGAATCCTTCATGTGTCTTAATTCTAACTAATCTTGACCATGTCTCACCACTTAGGCTCGATCTTAATACAGTTTACTGGCAGCAAAAGAGAGGCTAATCTGACACTAATAGAACCATATCAAGAAAAAATTTGCTAAACATTCTGCAGCAAAATTCATTCCCAATATGCATGAGATGAATCATAACTAGTTCATGACTTGTATCAGAATTAATAACTTCTTGCAAGATGACATTTGGTATATATACCTAGATAGACAACAATAATAGATGAACTTATCTCGACCCTTAACTTCCCAACCATCTTCAGAGCAAAAGTTAGTCCAAAAGAAACAGAAACCAATTTCAGCTTTAAAGCATCTGATAGGAGCACAAAGTGTGACGTTCTTAATATATTTATACCCTTTATTTACCCTTTATTTACCCTTTGTTAACTCCTATTTAGTTGTTTTAGCTTTATATTTGTGTTTAGTGTAGAATAATTGCTTAATTTAGAAATATGTAGTTTTTAGTATTAGAATACATAGTATTTTCGGATTTGAATAATTTGGTGTTGAAATTGTGCTGAGTGTTGGAAACCCTTGTTTACTCAGGATTCCTGTCTTGATCAAGATTTCATCTTTCCTCGAAGCCTAGTCCATGAAGGAGAGGTCCAAACCAAGTCCAATATGGAGAAGAAGATCTAAATTCGGCAGAATTTCAAGAATATCCAAGCCCTTGAAAATCCGGATTAAATCGGGAGAATTCCTGTGCACGTCTGTCAACTTCAACGGACTCTCCAGGACAGCTCACAATGAATCAGAAAACGTGCCAGATATGGATAGAAAGCTACGGGAGTCTAGTTTCCAAATCAATTGGAATCACCTCAATATACTGTTTTCTAGTAGGGAGTT
>NC_020491.1:19852229-19862129 GCF_000184155.1 Fragaria vesca subsp. vesca
TGATTAGTTTATGTGTGTGACCAATAAGTAGAGCATGTAGCCGAGCTTGTTGTGTCGCGATGTTGAATGAAACCCGTAGTCTAATTCTAAGTTGGTCTATGTCATAGGAACCACGTAGGAACTTATGTGCATATCAAATTTAGGTTGTATATTTGCTCACGGTGTAGACTTAAATGAGATTAGAAATCGTCTTCTTTATTCTTGCATGGTTGTTTGGTTGAGTTTGCATGAATGTTGGTTGATCACATGTATATATGTATAGAAGTAATTTAGGATTTATTATTAATATTTTTCCGAAATCATAAAACCTTTAAACCTATATGCTTATTTCGATACTTACATTAGATTAGATGGATCTACCATGTAGTTGGATCCCCGGTTTAGAACGATCCCTGCTTGCTTTATACTACGATTGATTTGTTGACAGGGTTAATTGATGCGTGTGCAAATACGTCTTATCAGCATCTATGAAAACAAGATAGCAAACAATCAGCCCAATGACAAGTGACTTATCTCCAAGCTGTAAGAATAAATGGACTCAAACACTATCTAATAACATGAAGAATTCAACTCAGATTAATAAAGAACCATTTAACAAGAATTGTACTTCAATTCTGAGAGCTAATTAATTTGACTTGTACATCACTTGAATAGCTAGAAGGTTCACTGAAGTGACTGAACTAATAACCTGATTAGTATGAATTATATTGTGATAGAATGAAGCCTCTAAAACTGTTAACATAGAGTTGGACAAAGATTCTGTTATTGTAAGAAATTATTGAAGCTAAATGCAAAGTAAGGGAAACGGGAAACTGTGATGGATTACATTAACATAAATATTCACTGAAATTTTGATGAGCTAAAAATCATAAAATGTTAAAAATGACGAAATACTAATTCATATTAAAGTTTCTTTCAGGCTTGAATGTACGTTTGTTTGATATCTTCCTGTATAGACAAATTAGTTCGTAATTTTATATGTATTGTCGACAAAAAAAATGTCTACTAGTCTTATCCAATTTCATATCCAGGTTCCGTCACTAGTACATGAAAGTACGAATAATACAAGAGCACCAAAGGAAAAGGTATGGATATACACAAACATATTAAGAAGTAAGAACTATATATTGGAAAATTCTAATATATCATATGGTATAACATGTCTCACAAAATATGTGGTTATCATTAATTGAAGAAGCAACTAAATGACCATGTAATGACCATTTATCCCTTCAAAACCCCTATATATTTTGTCTATATACTTCAACCATACTTCAATGCGTCACAGATGGAAAATTTCCTGTCCTTTGAATTGTTTGAAGTGTCATCTCGAGACCATGCCTGCGCACCGCGTTCATAGCTGTCTGTAATAATGCTTCACGGCCTGACTCAATTTTGTGTTTCCTAAATTGACAAAGCTTCCTCTCAAACTCAGAACATTTGTTAGATGAACCGGAAGAGTACTCCAACCACCTATTGGCAAAATATCGGCCGATACTTTTTTCAACTTCAGGGCTCATATTCGGACAGCCATTAAGCCTTTAACCACGCACCGATCATCTGTTGAGCTAGAAGTGACCCTGTCAATATTCTAGGAAGGCCGTACCAGATTAAAATTTCTTTAACTTCACACCAAACCTGGCTCGGCCTCCCCATAATGGCACTGGTAGTATTCCTTTCAAACAAGCAGACTGCTCTTATTACCGGCAATTGACGATCAGAACCTTCATTTCCCTCCTTCATGACATCGATTATCACTTGTCTGCTGACCAACCGCACCGGAATCTTCTCTACTATCACGTTTAATTTCTTATAAAATTTTCGTACTTCAAGGAAAATGGATCGGCCTCCTTTAGCAGTATTGATAATGGATTCTTTACAATCCGTACATAGTTTCCGACCGTCATCGAGCTTATAATATGTTGTGTCCCTTGGCTTCAATCTTTCACAGCTACAACACCTAGGAGTACCATCCTTTGCATGGGAGGGGCAATATCTTTGTCGCCAGAATGGATGTTCCTTATACTCACCTTGACTTTCTGAATTATCTTTGATAGGTTTCTTGCAAACGATGCATACCATACATAGTTGCTCATAGCAGCGTTTATGGTAAGAATGATCCCCATATTCCTCATAGTCTCCATTGGTACATGGACGTTTGCAACCTTTGCAGAGAAGACATGCTTGATGCCAAACAGCACGCAAGCATTTAAGACCGCCATCAACAACCCTCTTGTTGCAGCCAGCGCATACCAGTTTGTTATACAGATCGTCCACAATGTCGTCGATAAACTTGGTCTCTTCCCTACCAAACAAAAATATGTACTTACATCAGGTGATATAAAATTGACAATAGCTAAAACATACAAGTACAATTTTTGTATGTCAAAAATAAAGTACAATTTTTGAATATGTTTAGTCATTCATACCCATATTCTGCCAAATTCCACCCAGACATGTCAGCCACTTTTGTCAAAGCTGTTCTCCACCGTTGCACCGTTTCTGTGTTGTGTTCACTGCCATTTTCATGCTTCTTGAAGGCTTCTTCAAAAGTTCCACTCTGATGTCTTACGTGGGATGGTTCCACATTATAAAAGATCGGGATGATTGTCTCCCTTACTTGCATGCATTCATAAATCTTTACAAGCTCATCTAAGCACCATTTCGAACTGGCGTAATCTGGTGAGAAGACAATAAGGGCGAACCTTGATTCTTCAATTGCAGTCAAGAGCTCTAAAGGGATAGTTGTGCCTCTCTTAAGCTGAAGGTCATCCTTGAAAACTTTGATTGATTTTTTCCCCTTCAATGCTCTATGTAGATGGCCTGTAAAACCTTTGCGGGTTTCTTTCCCCCTAAAACTCAAAAACACATCATGTTCCCATGAAGAAGCTATAGGAATGGACGTAGAGGCTGTTTGGGTGCTTGATGCCATCAGAAAGTGGTACCAATCAATCTTCTCTGAATATACAATTTCGCCAAGGAATTTCTTAACCTTTCGGTAAAGATGCTTGAAAATTAAGAAAATGAAGAGGATATAGATAGATAGAGCGGAAGAAAGGTGGCCATGGAACATGGGTAGAGAAGAAAAAGAGACCAAGAATTTAACAAAAATGCAGCGAAGTCAGGGCTTGGATGCTTGTAAGTACTTTGATGATGAACATCGTTTTATAGATATATCGACTATACCCAGAAAGAGAGGGATGAAGATAAACTGTGACCAACTGCTAGCTAACTTACCAAACGATGACTGTGATGTAGGCAACAATCTATACATTGATTTGTTAAGGAGGTGGAGAGAGTTAAGGACATAGATAGAGTATATAACAAGAATAGAGAGATATTTACAAGGGAGAATAGTGGTAGAAAGGACGGAAATTGATGGAAACTAGGATATATATAATTGAAGTCGTTTACATTCTCTTCCAATTGATCAGTAAAAACAAACATGTACCCTTCCTCTATCATTTCTCCCATTTGATCTTTACATCTCATGATGAACTCCAACTCAAGGACCATAATTTGTAAAAGGCGAAAAGAACAAAACTACAGACTATTATCAAATGCTTCAAGATCGAATAGGTGTGAATATAATGTTAAAGTTAAAACCAAGGACAAAGTAGAATTAACAAAAGATGATTTCATACCTCAGTAACAACGGCCATCACTACCTGTCCTGAATTTATATATGTTTCCAAAGAAACCATTGTATTTTATAACATAATATCTCAATCCAGCCGGCCGGCCAAGAAGTTCTTGTTGGCCAGACACATCAAACCCTTGAAACTTCTTTCTACTACGTACTGTTTGACCAGACAAAATCGGGAAAAATCCTCAAATGGTACCTGAACTATCATGGATTGCAACTTTTGTGGTGTGTTTGGATGCGAGTGAATTCTTAAAAATTTAATCAAAAATAGGGCATATAAAATTTCTTGTGTGAAAATCATCATCAAATTATTATACAATTTTCTTCTTAATTATTTACTTTAGCCAATTAAAATGTACTAATATGCCTGTAACATTACTATATTAATCATGCCTCTTCATGCCCTAGCTATGTTGCACGGACAGACACTCCCAACACGGCGACACGCGCTTGACATGTGTGGCGTGTCAGAAAATGTTGATTTTCAAACATGTTTCTGACTCACCACGTCATCTTACGACACGCCACGTGAGCTTTTGTCAATTTTTGTTTTTTTGTTTTAAAAAGACAAATAGAACGAAAACCTAAATTGGCAGTAGATGTCGCGCAGTCGCATACAAACAAAGAGAGGAAACGACACAGACGAAGAAAAAGATGAAGACGTTGCCCATTCGATCTCTTCTCTCTCCACCCATTAGTTCATCTTCTTGTCTATTAGGTGCTAGAGGTTGCTGGTTGCTTAGTTTCTATTGCCCAGTTTTGAAAGCAAGCTACTGCCTAGTTTATGAAAGCAACCTACTGCCCAGTTCGAAAGCAACCTATTGCCCAGTTTATGAAAGCAAACTACTGTCCAGTTTGAAAGCAACCTACTGCTCATTTTGTTTTTCTTTAATGTTATGTTTTAGGTGCTAGAGGTCTGCTACTTTTAATGTTGTTAGTTATGCACTTTTATCATTTGCATTTGACTCTCTTTAATGTTATTTCTTATGGTTATGCAATGGATTGAATTTAGAACATTATTTGTTAATGTAATAAACTTATTTTATATTTTAGTATCTTTTTTATTTATTAAATATACATAAATATATAATTATATTTTTAGTGTCCGTGCCGTGTCGAAAACTCAATTTTTAAGTTTTGTCGTGTCGTGTCACGGTATCTGTGTCCGTGTGTCTGTGCAACTTAGTGCCCTAGTGTACCCCCTAGTGTACCGCTGTTTTTGTCAATGGCCCTACATATGAATACAATAATGAAACAATAGCAACTAATCTACCACATTCATCACCTACTAACGTTGTCGTCGCCAATGACCATAAAATAATAAGGAGTGCAAAATTGAAGAGTTGATGCCTGAATAACTGATGTTAATATGAAAACACACTACGCAGAGGAAGAGTGTCCCTCAAAACAACATCATACAAATTTGGGCTTGGATGACAAACAAAATGGTATGTAACTAGAGACGGATCCTTTAAGGGGCAGGAGAGGGTTGCGGCCCCTCCAGTGATTCGATTCTCGTTTAATGAATACACAATTTCCTTTTGTGGGCTTGAAACTAAAAAAATAAAAGGAGACAATAGAAATACAACCGGTCTTCTGATGACATTATTGGCATTGTATGGTCTGACCTCCATCATGGCACCTTCCTTTGAGTTAGACCAGAGTTATGTGTCTCAAGCTGCAGTTCGTCTCAGTAGTCTTCGTTGCAATATCCACATCAACTGCATTTCTCTCGTCATTTGAGAAACTGTGTGTAATATCTGGATCACAGAACCTTAAGGATCCAGCATCACTTTCATCGTCTTCAAGGGTTGATGATATATCTGATGTCTCTTGTACCAGACTTGATATTGTCTCTCTTCGCTCTCTAATTATCCTCCTCAACCAATCCCACCACAAGACTACAGTTTGCCATATGAACACTGCAAGTATCAGTATAATCACTGAACCTACTAGTATTCGTATTACTTCAGCGAATATCTTGTTTGGAGGAAGTACTCCATCCAAACTAGAATAGAACTGCCATGACAGAATTTTATGGCGCTCACCATATTGACTAGTACTAGCTGAAAATCCAACCGATATCCACTCGGGGAGGATGTTCGTCAGATCAATTATGTAAGAAAGACTAGTGATCTCCCTCGTACTATTAGCATGGTGATTTTTGTAGCTCTAATGGACACTTAGGTTTGTTGTTGTAGCATTATACTTGATCCATACCTCAGTAATTTCTCCATTATGCAAGTTTGGGTTCCACCGGGTTTCGGCAACTGAATCAATTGAGTTGATGTTGATCCCAACATGCTGATATGAAGGATCCCATTCGTCTACATAGTAGTCAAACTCAACTAGAACAACCTGGTTTCCAGGAATGTCACGGGACGTATTATTGAATAGGCCTATAAATCCACCACCTGAATTTGGAGGGATTTGGTACCCCCAAGGAGCCAGATAAAATGCAAATCCACTGCCATAAGTACCCTGGCCTTTCTTGTCGATGAGGAATGAGAACTTAGTGTTGAAGTCGCTGAACTTTCTATGATGAGAGTCCCAGAGTGGGACTCTCTCGGCATATGTAGCCCTTCCAACACGGCCTACATACTGAACTTTGTTCGTTAGCTCAACTACTCCATCCACAGGTTCTGCATCGCCCTCGTAGCTTATGCCGGTTGCATTGGCACTAAATTGCAGTATTTGGAAAGAAACTGGACTAGCGTAAGGAAGAGACAGAAGGAAGAGGAGGATATTGATACGTAGATATGGTAGCAGGTTCATTATAGCGGTGACAATGAAAGCATGGCTTGGAGAAGAGACATAGAATGAAACCTTTATGTGGCATCTGATGAGGCACACTAGGTGAATTAGTAATTTGACTATGATAAAGGTATTGAAACACACTGCCTCATTTATACTAGTTTTTTGAGACCTACTTGAAACAAAAGGAACAGAGAGGGAGAATTTATAGAGCAACTTCCGGGAGACTTATCTGAGGTGACACTCCCTTGAAAATAGAGTGTCGAACTGTCGATATATAATAGACGATGAAAGATGAGTTGTATGGAAAATTCTAGTATACAAATTTGCATACCATACAAACTAAATATGTGGCTATAGTTCAACTGCATTGTGAAAACCATCCAAAACTCAACTCAGAATATGAAACATTGATCAAAAGTGTCATGGAGTTTAAGCCAAAAATGTTTAACGTAGTCTGCATTTTCTCATGTATATATAGCTGGCCTATGAGAATATTATGCAAGAAACAAGAAAAGTTAAGCAAGAAAATGTTGAACAAATCTAAATTTGTTGTTGACCTGTATGTGCGTTCATATATTACAGGTTTAGATGCTGCAAGGAAGTCGTCTCTGTTCTTTTCTCACAGGAACGTGCATGGAATTCTTGCTCTGTCACTATGTTTTTCCTAAGTGCTTGATTTTGTTGCAGTACCTTTGTTTGGTATCTGCTTCATAGATGTTTTGAATACGTACGTGTTCCATTTTTATTGAAAAGTGGAAATTTTGCTAAGATTTTTCCAATTCTTATCGATTGATTTTAGGCGTAAATGTATAACAGCACTAGTTAGCGACGTAGTTGGTAGATAGTACAAGCTTCAGTTTGTTGGCGGAATGTTTCTCGGTTTTGGATGGCTTTTGTGTGGGTTCCGGGTGCCATATCAATGCATGTAAGGTGTTTGATGAAAGCCTCAAGAATGGGGAAATACTAATTCATATCCATATTAGCTTCAAGGCGAAATCTTCACTAAATAATTTCATTACACTAGTAAAGAGATATCAAATGGTTTAATAAGACTTCATTGCAACGTGTTTGATACACACATATAAACAAATCTTATACACTCATAAAAAACACAGCGTTTTCATCTTGAGTAATGCTAGGTGAACCACCTTTTAGTGAATCACCTAGAACCCACCTTACGTGACAGCTGATGTGGCAGTATCACGTCATCAAATCATATTTTTTATTTTGTTATTTTTTATATTTCTTAATTACAAAATTCCTTGTTTTTCTTTTTAACTTTCTTGAATTTATCAAAACTTTTAAATCCTATTTTTTTCTTCGTGATCTTATGTGCGCGACGACTTGATCGGACGATGTTTGTTCTCCCTCATCCCTTCTCACCTCGTATTCAATTCATCAACACCTTCTCAATCTGACTTTGTTTTCCTAGCAAACATCGTTGACGAAAGCTCTGCCATACATTATTCACTCTTGCGTATGACACCACAAATATAATTTGGAATTAGGGTTTAAGGGGAGGAGTGATTTTGATTTATATACAAATTGCTGCGGTTATTCAAAAATTCTTTAATCTCCATTCCATGCTTACTTACTTCTTGTTGAGTATATATGTGAGATGTTTAATTGAAGAGGTGGTGAGCTACTTGAGCGATTGAGGCTTGAGAGGACAGGGAAGAAGAGAGATAGAAGAAAAGAAATTCTGGGGAAGAAAAGCAGTTGAGTTCTTCCTCCAATCAAGCTGGCATGTGTTTGATTTTAGGGTTTATATCATTCTTTATGTTAAAATGCTCTTGATCAGAGTTCTCCAATAATATCAGGTGAATGTTGATTAGAGTAACCCCAGTTGCAGCTATCAAAGATCGATATTTGCAAAGTGCAGTAGTTGTGGCTTCATACATTTTCCTTCATTTTTTGGATTTCCTCTTATTTTATATGATCATTAATTAAGATCAATTCAAGAAAGTTAAAAAGAAAAATAATGAATTTTGTAATTAAGAAATATAAAAAAATAACAAAATAAAAATATGATTTGATGACGTGGTGCTGCCACATCAACTGCCACCTAAGGTGGGCTCTAGGTGGTTCACCTTCACCTAGCATTACTCTTTCTTCTTGCATATATACAAAGTTTACAGACTGACCAAAAGATTGCATAGATAGTTACTCAACGACCCACTTGAAGGTTTGTGGTACTTGACGATGCACCAGAGATGATTGAGGGCAGTGGTACAGATACCTGATACACTGCAGAAGGCATCCTCATTGGAGGTCTAGGCAGTTCTGCATCGAAGTTGAGATATTCAATTGCTTGCCTAATTGAGGGCCTTTGATTTTTATCAGGATGAGCACACCACAGTCCTACAAATATCAAGCACTTGACTTGTTTCTCATCGTAGTTCCAGTGCAGCCTCTGATCCACTGCAGAGAAATGATTTCCTTGTCCATAAAGATCCCAAACCCACTGTATCAGTCCCTTTCTGGAATTTTCTCCCATATGATACACTGACTTTTTTCCAGTAGCAATTTCTAAGGCCACCACCCCAAAGCTATAAACATCAGACTCTCTACTAGCCTTGCCTGAGATTATGTATTCTGGATCCATGTAGCCAAATGTTCCAGCCAACTGAGTTGTCTTGGGATCTTGCTCATGGTACATAATCCAAGCTAAACCAAAGTCGCCTAACTTGGCATTGAAGCTAGAATCCAATAGGATATTGCTGGACTTAATATCTCGATGCACCACACATTGCTTCCACCCTTCATGAAGATATGCATCATGGAGATAAAGCAATGTTGTGGCCAACCCCTTACATATCTTGTATCTCACACTCCAGGTTAGAGGAGGCCTCGTCCCAAAGAGGTGAGAATCGAGGCTACCATTTGGCATGTACTCGTAAACAAGAAGGAACATAGTCTGACCTTCGTCATGGCACCATCCTTTGAGTTGCACCAGATTTGGGTGTCTCAAGCTACTAATAAGATTCACTTCTGTTATGTACTCCTTTCTTCCCTTATCAGACCTGCTTGAAATTTTCTTCACTGCAACTGTTATATTTATATCAGTAAAGTCACCCTTGTATACAGTACCGGAGGCTCCTTCACCCAACTTATTGTCATTGGAGTAATTGTTAGTAGCTGTAGCAATATTTTGACAAGTGAACCTACCCGGTGCTGCTTCTCCTTCACTAATTTCTTCAATGATTGGTGCTAAGTTTCCAGTGGCTGTTAGTCCTGTTACTGCTAGTACTGAATCTGGCGCCTCTTCTTCTTTTTCGGGTTTTTTCTGACAAACTTAAACTGTTCAACTTTATTAAAAATAAATCAAAGTTTTGGACTACTTAACAATCACCAAATCTTCTGAAAACTTGTGGAAGTGATTTACTCATATAGTCCTACAAATTGAACGGTGGAGATGTGATTTTGTGATCAGGAAGTTCGTCAAATACCTTATCCCTAGAAATGAACAAAAAAAGGGATCCCTCATTGGAAAGGCC
>NC_020491.1:19862866-19865867 GCF_000184155.1 Fragaria vesca subsp. vesca
TTATTCTTATGGTATAGATTTCCAATTTACATTCACTTTTCAATCAAATTTTCACATCTCAACCGTCTAGTCTTTAGATACTAATGTAGGGGTCGGCAATGGCCGGGCCGGGCCGGGCCAGGCTTCTCCATAAATAGCAAGCCTCAAGGCTGCCTATGGGCCGGGCCTCACAGGGCCAGCCTGGTACTTTAAAAGGCCGGGCTTTTCTTAACAAGACCTAAAACAACTTTATTTAACATTTTGCAGCTTTTAAAGATGAATGTTGTTTAACTTAAAGATGTGAAAAAGAGAGAAAACAAAAAATAAACATCTGAAACGAATCATGTCTAAGCTCTGTACAACAGACTAGGCATTAAGGGGTCTCTTTCTCTCTGCGACTAGAATTACATCAAAAATAGTACTACATGATTTATGCTAAACTCTTATTTAATATAGTACTACTTGTAGCTAGCTAGCTATCATCATGTGCCATAACAAATATCAACCCTCCATCGAAGATGAAGTCAGAAGAATCCGGCCAATCAACACACATATATCAACTGCAAAAAGTAAAAAAGAAATACGGTTAAACTGTGACACAAACATATAGACAACTGTTATAGCTGTGTTTAACATATTTGCACTAACTGAATGGAAATTTGGTCATGATTTGCAAAGCATTCACTTGAAATAAGGTGTGATCAATTATCCATGAGGTTTAAAAAAGCACAGATCCTCCAATATAAAAATACTGGACACATGATAGCCTAGTCAATAGAACCAAAATCACATATATAGAGTTGAATATATTCTTATAGAACTAAATTGCCAGAACATCACTAGATTATAAACTATAGGATTTATTATCCTTAGGGAAATCAACGTTAATTTTCTTCATATCTTGGCCAAGTAAAGACATTTTTTCTTTGATCATTACAAATTTCAAAACTCAAACAACTACCAAATCAAGCAGAGACTACATACACCCAACTAGGGCTGGGCACGGGACGGGACGGGCCGGGATTTGATGAATCCCGTCCCGTCCCAAAAATAAAAGAACGGGACGGGACGGGACGAGAAGGTGTTTTTAAAAATCTGTCCCGTACTTCCCGATCCCGATACGGGACCAGGACGGGATCGGGATCCCGACAAATTTTTTTTTTTTTTTTCAAGATTAAATTAATTGATTATCAAACACCACCACAGGTGAAAAAACGGGTTGAGAAACTCCAAGCATTCAAATGCTCCACCACAATTGATCAGTGTATGAAATTTTCGACATTTTTATGCTGTTTGGAACAACATTAATGAAATTAATGGAAAAAAAAAATNTCCAAAAACACATAAACAAAAAAAAAAGAAATTGATGAAATTAGAAGTACTAAAATCAACAAGAAGATAGGTGCATAGGTGCTAAATTACATACCCACTTTAAAAGTACTAAACATACCCACATTAAAAATTAACCCCCAAACAACAACTAAAAATATCCAAAATCACACAAGACAAAAAAAAGAACATGAATGAAATTAAAAGTATTATTTTAGACCAAATTAAGTGTGGTTGAGTGCATTGTAACACCATGCAACCTAAAAAATCAAGTATAAAATGAATAAAATCAAGTATTCTAATATTACGGGACGGGACGGGATTTTTCAGGATAGTCCCGTCCCGTCCCGTCCCGTTATGGTAATGTTAAAACGGGACGGGATGGGACGGGATTGCTATTTTCAAAACCTATCTCGTCCCGTCCCGCTAACTTTCGGGACGGGACCGGTACGGGATCAGGATTCCGGTACTAAGTGCCCAGCCCTACACCCAACATCAGATTACTCAAAGTAATATCACAGTGAAATCAAGTAACTCCAAATCAAAAGAACATTTCTCTTTATATGATCCAACATACATCTTTCAAGAGCTCAGATAAATCCTCTGTTAAATGTTGCATCTATAATATCCTACTCAAATGAATTAGACAAGCCTAATTAATCACATAACACACCAATTGATCTACCTAGACAAAACAACTTGAAACACCAGTTCATCAATTTGGCCGTTGTTCTTCTTCCAACTTTCTCCAATCAATACTATTAGGATTTAAGATTAATTGAGAAATAAGAATGAAGAGAAAAATCAATACCCAACTTGCTTTTGGGAAAGAAGAGTACCCGACGCCGTTCCTTAACATAACATATCAACTGGATGACACTACGGCCTTGAGCAGCGACGGATCAGGCTTCATCGTCAAGAACCCATGGTGTTCGCCAAATCGCAAAGTCAATAGAGATTTCTATGCATGATCTCAGAGCAATCGAGCTCTTAGAGGTTTCTAACAAAAAAACCCAATCATAGAGACGGAGGAAATGACAACGACGAGGAACAAGAGACAAATCTGAGTATTTGCGATGAGAAGAGAACAAAAGAGAGACTGAGAACAAGAGAGGGACCTGAGAGAAGATAGGGTTTCGTAAGTTTCATATATAAGTAACAGAAGAGTAAATTATACAGGGCTTTACTGGCTTGGCTGCTTGGGCCGGGCCGGGCCAAGCCTTCAGGGCTTCAACGGGCAGGGCTTTGGGCCGGGCCAAGGCTTCAAACCCCCCGCCCTAGCCCAGCCCTATACCCAAAGGGCCGGGCTTGAATGGGCTTTAAACCGGGTCGAGCCGGGTTTCGGGCCAATGGGCCACCGGGCCGCCCATGGGTTTTTTAAGCCCACGGGCCAAATGATGACCCCTATACTAATGTATAGATCATCTCTGCAAAATTTCAGCCAATTTAGTTATCATTAAGGCACTCAAACTCGATTAAACCAATGGATGAACATAATTCTGTCGAACTTGAACCGTTCATGTTTATAACAGAAAAAATGCAGTTTTGAGTGTCTTAATGATAACCAAATTGGCTGAAATTTTACAAAGATGATCTATATATTAGTATCTAAATACTAAATGGTGGAGATGTGAAAATTCGTTTGAAAAGTGAGTGTAAAGTGGAAATCCGCACTGTAAGAATAAATACGGAC
>NC_020491.1:19866199-19867363 GCF_000184155.1 Fragaria vesca subsp. vesca
AGAAGAATATATATATATATATATATATATATATATATATAGCAGCTAGCTCCACCATCAATTTGATCCGACTAATTTCATTTGGATCGAGCTAAGATGCATCTGCTACACACTAATTCTACGACTTCTTCGATGAGTTCGTACTCGTACCTATAACAAAAGAAGTAGAAATATTGATCATTTGTATGTAACCATGGTCATCAGTAAAGATATAATTCGTTAGTTCTTTGTAAAAACAATTAACACCAATTAGATTTCACTCGAGTTCAAGTTCAGACAAGCCTTTGCTGACATCTTAATGGTAATAATGGAGGTCAAAAAATAAACATATATAACCTAGCTTTTCTAAACCACTTAAAGAGTTTAGACAGACTTGTGCATACCATTCTGTCGATATCCATCCAGCGACACCACTGAGTTTTGTAAAAGCACTTCTCCACCTTCGCACTTTGGCTCTGTCGTTAACATAATTAGTATCATGCTTGTTGAAGGCTCTTGCAAAAGCTCCTCTTTGGTTCCGTAAACACTATGGCTTCACCTTATAGAAAATTGGGAGAATTGTTGTGCCCTTGACTTCCATGCAGTCCATAATCTTTGTAAGTTCTTCCAAGCACCAAGTAGAAGAAGCGTACTTTGGTGAGAGAACAATGGCAAACCTCGACTCTTCGATTGCAGCCAAGAGATTTGAAGAGATGTTTGTGCCTCTTCCTAGTTCTTGATCTCTGAATACTTTGAGTCCTCGCCTTTGCAGGGCTTTGTACAAGAAGTGCGTGAAACCTTTGCGGGTTTCCCCGGTGAAGCTCAAAAACACGTCGTACTTCCATCGTTGTGTTTTGTTGCATTTGAAAGTGGTGCCGAACAATCTACTCCCTAAGTACATACAATAGATTACCACGATCAATTTTGCCAACCTAATCTTCCAAACCTTTGGGAATATAGATTTGCAGAGGAAAAAACCTACAACAACATGCACACTTTTTGTATTCCGTGATCCCATCTAAAGAGATTAAAATCTAGAGTTAATTTCAGTTTACTACCCTGAACTTTAGGTCTAAAATTAGTTTGATACTTCATCTTTTTTTTTTAATCAATTTCATACCTAAACTTTCAAAATAACATCAATCTCGACCAAAATGACTAAAATAGCCCTAGTTAATCATTTTA